>NC_060269.1:130063681-130176437 GCF_021613505.1 Equus quagga
GAGCACAGCAATCAGTTCCTAGCCTAAGGAAAGACGTTTATCCTTAAGGAAATGTCAGTGTCGGGGGAAGTTGCACATTTATCTTAAGGGCATTTGTTCTTGCCATAGGAAATGTTTAAAGCAGATGTGCAATGCATGATCAACGGCCACATCAGACCCTTTTGGAAAAAACAGTCAGGCCGAATTAGGTTTACACGAAATGGCTTCCTCATATACTCCAACATATCCTATTGCTTGCCATTTCTATTTGTCAAATCCTTCCTTGTGTCTCACTAGTTTCTGATGGCTTGGCAGCAATCCTTGGGGTTCTTTGGTTTGAAACTACTGCTCTTCAATCTCTGCTTTGGTCATCACATGGTGTTCTCTCCCCTACTGTGTCTCTGTCTCTTCTCCTCTTCTTGAAAGGATACAGATTATATTGAATAAGGTCAGTATGACCTCATCTCAACTTGATAACATCACAAACACCCTATTGCCAAATAAAGTCACATTCATGAGTACTGGAGAGTAGGACTTCAACATATCTTTTTGGGGGACACAATTCATACCACAACAGTCTATCAGATGCTCTCCCAAATTCATATCCTTCTTATGTGTAGAATACATTCATCAAACCACAATATCCCCCAAAGTCATAACCCATTCTAACATCAACTCTAAGTCTAAAATCTCATCTAAACATCATCAGTACAAAAAGTCCCAAATATCACTACCTAAATCATCTAAATCAGTTATGGGTGAAACTCAGGGTATGAATTCCTCTTTGTTCATGGAAAACAAATTATCTGCTTCCAAAATGCAATAGTGGAGCATCCATAAGATAGACAGTTCCATTCCAGAGAGGAGAAATTGGAAGGAATAAAGGGATTATGAGTCCCAACCAAGACAACAACTCAGTAGGGCAAGTTCCATGGGGTTTCAGGGCCATGTGGCTCAATACTCTGTCCTCTGGGACAGCTGGGATGGCAGCTTTGCTCTTTGGGTCCACCAGGGTCACTAGCTTTCATGTTTTCAGGGTCTCACTCTCTCGAGCCCACCATCAGCTCAGGCCTCTTCATCCTTGTCTCTACCCTCAGAGTTATTCTTCCTTCCTTGACCTCATCTCTGTCCCTTTTACTCCAGGATGGCAGTGTTTTTGTTGGTATAAAATTCTCAAAACCTGGGCCGGCCCAGTGGCGCAGCGGTTAAGTTTACATGTTCTGCTTCTTGGCAGCCCAGCGGTCCACCAGGTTGGATCCCGAGTGTGGACAAGGCACTGCTTGGCAAACACCATGCTGTGGTAGGTGTCCCACATATAAAGTACAGGAAGATGGGCATGGATGTTATCTCAGGGCCAGTCTTCCTCAGAAAAAAAGAGGAGGATTGGCAGTAGTTATCTCAGAGCTAATCTTCCTCAAAAAAAAAAGAAAAACTCAAAGCTTTGTCTTTCTCTTGCGCAGTTCACAAGAGTCCAAGCGAGCACACAAGAAGGTATTCTACAGATCTTTCCTGGGTAACTACATTACTATTCCTGGCTTCTGCCAACATAGATGTTTGGATACACGAGTCTAGACACACCTAATCTCTTTGTAAGTGATTATCCAGCCACAATCTTCATATTCTCTCCAGATCATGCTTTCTTATTTTTTGTAATATGAATAGGCTGAGAATTTGCAAAATCATTAAGTGCTGGTAGCTATTTGCTTTATAGTTGATCCCTCAATTTATCTCCTGTCTCTAACATTTTACTACAAACAGTAAGGAGAAGCCAGCCTGCGCTTTCCACACTTTGTTTGAAAATTTCCTCAGCTAGATATCCATGTTCATCACTTCCAAGTTGTACTTTCCACTTGAAACTAGAACACAATTCAGCCAGGTTCTCTGACAAGGATCTCCTTTCTGCTAGTTTCCAGTAGTGTGTTTGCCATTGTCTTCTATGACCTGACCTCACCAGGACATTTAACATCAATATTTCTCAACAATTTCTTCAAGGAAATCTAGGCTTTTGCTGTTTTGCACTTCAAAATTCTTCCAGCCTTTACCCACTACCCAGTTGCACATTTTTAACTATTTATTCCAGCATTCTAGTGACACTGGGATAAAATTTAAAGAAAAACTTTTCCTGTATGGATCTTACATTCTAGTCTTTCCTAATTCCCTAACTCATTTGTTCAATGCAGCATAAGGATATAATTACTGTATAAACTATTCAAAACTGTCTTGAAATGGATAAAAACCTTATTCCTGGACAAAGAAACTTTTTTACTTTATTAAGTATAGTAATATTATTAATAATAGCTGCCATTTTTTAATGCTCATTGTAAGCTAAATACTAGGCTAAGGGTTTGATGTAGTTTATGTTATTTAATTAATATTCACGCTGTTATGATGCAAGTATCATTTCTTGCATTTCAGTGATGAGTAAACTGAAGCTCAAGGAGTTAGCTATTTTGCTTGTCACATAGCTGTTAATTTTTGAAATACGACTCTTCCTTTTGAGTCTATTCCCTTAAAAAAAAGTAGAAGAAACCTTTTTACAAAGATGTTTTTAAAAATTAATTAATAAAATATTTTATTTCTCTGGAAAAAGAAAAAAGCAAAATTCTTCCCTACTGCCTCACAGAGAAGGGAACGAGGCAATGCAAAATTTTTTTTGATCCAAAGAAAGAACAGATAACATTATAGAAAGAGTAAGATCATCAAAGAAATTCCTTCTCAAATCAATAATTGAGAGTGGACAATAAAGCCAGTGACTTCCTAACTCCATCCCAAGGAGAAGGGGTGCAGCAAACCCACTCAGGGCTTCACCTCTTCATTTCCTTACAATTTGCATGCTCTCCAGATCTTGTGTTCTCATTCTGTAATATTTTGTTTCCAAGAGTCGGTCTCTGAGTCTAATGGTGGGAGGGCTCTTTTCAGGCTGCCAGATCCTTCTTTGTCTGCAGACAGCACAAGCTGAGTGCCTGGGAGATTGTGTGCCTCCAGGGCTCACCCTTAGTCCTTGATGGCTGACTCTCGGAATAGTACAGATAGGCAAGCTCTCTCCCCTACCAATCACTCAGTCCTGAAGGGTGACATCTCTCGCTCCTCTCCATGTAGGACTGAACCAAAATTACCCTTCATGAGCTTTGCTTGGTCCTTTTGCTTCCCTGTCCCATTTCTTCACTCTTCTTCCAGATTTTTCCTGGAAATACTTTCTGATAAATCAATCTTACTTGATTTCTCATGTTAAATTCTGCTTCTGGAGAACCCAACCTAAGAGAGTGAGTAAGATTGCGTATGGACATCAGGCAAGGGTGACAAAGAGTGCAGAAAAAAGCACATCTGGTTGGTTGTCTTCTCTTGTATTACAGCTGGCTGGGTTTACTTTTGTTTCCCTCAGTTCAGATAGTATGAATACAATCTTAGTGAAGGTACCCACTACTCAGATTTGATTGTGAGACTGTTGAATCATTTTTTGTATGAAAGCGCTAATGCTACTTGCAGACTCACTGTGGGTGGGAAGGCTTAATAATTGCTAATAGGTGTTAGATTAAAGTTAAAAAAATTTCTTTTGGAATCAAAAGATTGCTCAATGAACAGAGAAACAATGTTAAAAAATCATAATTCGTAATTTGAAACAGTAAGCATAAACCATTATGTATAAAATGACGCTAATAACTTTATAGTATCAATGAGAGCAATGATATTTGTATTTCAGCCGAGGTATCGGTGGCAGCCATGGAGGCATGCCTCTCATCTCTCTCTCCCTCAGGAAAGAACTTACTGAGAGCCATGCAGTTACCTGACAGCTCAGATGGTAGCACTCATGCCACGGCCACGCATGTGCAAGATTTTCCCTGCAAACTATGGCAGGGGTACCAGGTGCCACATCATTTCCACCCAAGTAGGAGGTAGGCAATCTTTGCTCTGAGGTTCTCCACTGACTTGGCTAAGAAATTCTCATAGATGAACTGCAGTCTGAGGCACCTGTGCTGAATCCTGCTTTCCTCCACCTCTCTGTTGATAGGTGGCATACCTGCATTATGCTCTAAAGGCTTTCCTTGCCCACTGCTACACCCTCTCCCCTTTACCTGTCACAAGTGTTTCCCTGTTAACATCTTTTGCACATCTAATTCCTTCCCATATCAGCCAAACTGTCAGAATATTTACATCCCATTTAATTATAGCTAACTTTATTTATAGGTCAAATTTCACATGCAATCAATTTCTTCCTTCCTGCTAAATTAGGAAAGTTAATGCTCAATTAAATGTTGGCAACAAGTACATGATGGTACTGAATATTTTCACATGTTCCGATTAAACATGGATCCAGAAGTTTTGGTGAGAGTTCACACTGATGTGTTCTTTATGTGGTCTGGCTGATACCAAATCAAGCACATCATAAACAAAAGAGAAAAGTGAAATATCAGCTTGGGAGCAACCATGAATGGATTCCCAATGCAGTATTTGGCTGCTTTTGATTCGGGGAGGTATTTCTTCCTTTCCTGTTGAAGAACTTGGACACGGTTTTTAATATGCCCTATAACGTCTGTGGTTTCTATGTCTAAAAAATAAATAAAATGTTGGCAAAGTGTCAGACTCCAAGCAATCAAGCTATGTGTGATAAGAAGTCACTTCTCAAGAGTTTCCATCTTCGTAAGAAATCTTTTGCTGAACATTAAAATTCATGATAACTTGATTCTGAAGTAACAGATTCAGGAGATTTTAGAAAATGAATATATCACTCATAGGCACCACTTTAGCAAGTCATTTAAAATCATAAAAATTGTCTTTGCTGGTATTATCAGGGTCACAAGCAAATGATATCATCTCATCTTTCATGTCATAAATCAGGGGAACACCTTTACCCTTGTCAGACAGCTTATTTCAACATATTTTCTTTAACAAAAATGTGTTTTAAAATATATTTTAGATTTCTCTAAGTGTAAATCTTGTGTAAACAAACACAAATTCACTGTTCTTCTCAAGAAATTTAAAAAGAGAGCAAGACCAAATAATGTCTGACCAGACTTTTCCTCAAGGACTAGTATTCGCTTACATTTACCTTTTCCTATATTACTCACAATTTAGGTTTTTCTACATCCTGAAATCACCAAAGATTTTTTTTATATAGTTGAGCATATGAGGAAAAGAATGTTTCTATTTCAGCCTTATAAGAGGGTAACAAATATTCATTCTTTAGATTGTTAAAAATAATAAAAATGTGTTCTTGTCAGATGAATCTTATTTGTCTCTAAGATTAAACTATAGTCGACTATTTTAAGGTATTTACAATAGTTAAAACACTGGCAATTTTATTTTTTTATTCTATCATGTTTGTGTTCTTTTCTGAGAGAAGTAAATTTTTTTTCTAAGCACCTTTATTACTATGATAAAAAATAGTCACAATCTGAGCATATCTAGTGCCTCACTTCCTAGGAATCCTATTGATTGTGAATATTTAAACATCTGTTAATAATAATGTAAGGTTAAGAGAGGTGAAGTATTTTGAAAGCAGTTCGATTGTGAAAGTTGTTTAAATTTAAAATATGTTTGTGGTTTATTCTTTCTGTCTCTTTCTCCATCTACTTACAATCTTATTTGTGACTCAAAAAATTAAATTGCAATTTCCTTAATTTTAATGAAAATGTGAAGTATTACTCTCTTTTCAATAGGGACAGTATTTCTCAACCTCATAAATACTGCTTTTGGTCCTGCCATATACTTCCTTAAATTCCTTAACAGTTTAATGGGTAAATTCACAAGTATCTTAGTGTTATGAGTATCTTCCTTAGCAAAGAATTCATATTGCTTATTACTATAGTTATCAAAAAGAGAAAGAAAAAGGTATAGTGCGTGGAGCGTGTAAACTAAAAATGCTATAAAATAGCAAGCTAAAATTATAATGATTGTGTTCATTATGGTCAATAAAATGCTATTGAGCATTTACTGTTTATTTGGCCTTAGGCTAGGTGCAGAAGATAAAGAGAAAAATATGTTATATTCATAGATCTCGCGGTATTTATGTGTTAAAAAAATCACTTGACAAAAATGCCAAGTGAGAAGGAGAGAGAAAATAAAAAATTATTACAGGAGAATAGGAAAGAGAAGCCACTCCACTCCCCCCTCCCCGCTCCCGACTTTCTTTCTTCCATATACTTGGCTATAATTCTCAGTATTTGTTATGGATAAAATACTCTACTGAGAATCATTTAACAGTGCATGTATTCCTACATGGGATTATCAAAATAATACCCATCAGCACTGTCTACCTAGTTTTTTAGCATTTATCATGATAGAGGTTCTGTTTATTTTATTTTGGCTCTTACAACACATATAAACTTGTTTAGAAGACATTTTTTAGCAGGGGAATATCTTACCCAGGGTTTGGTCCAACTACTGATATAATGAGTTTGCTCAAAAGTTTGCTTGATAATTTAAGAAGATAACTCAAATCATTCAAGATCTTTTGGAGACAATAATTCCATCTTTGAGAATGCCTCAGATTAATGTCACTTAAACAACGAACTCTCTCAGGCAGAGGATGCATCTTCAGTATCTATTTTATGGTCTATCAACTAATGGATGCCCCTTGGAATGGTTACACATGTTAATGAATATGTTGAAAATCGGAGTTGACCTTCTTGATACTACTCTTTAATTCTTATCAATAAATTAATGTTAAACTTTCTGATTTTTTTCAAGAATTAACTTCTTATATATTCATTACACAAGAAGGCAATAATACTTTCTTTGAACTAATCTGTTAGAAAGTCATCTTTCTTTTACATTTGTGAGAATAGCTTTCTCAATCTTCAGTAGTTAAATCTAGTTTCTGGAATGTGTTAAACTAATATGTGAATTTTCGAATTGCATCACTCTAGATTTGTTGAAGCTTTCTGTCACAAGTTGTACAAGGCAAAGAGAGAGAGAAAAAGAATGAATGAGAATCCTTTCCTTGGATGTGCTGAAATGCCAGAAACAGAGTTTTAAACATGGATGACAGCTTAGATATTATCTGGTTAAAACATCATTCTACAGCACGGAGTACTGAGATCTGTGGAGGTGACTCATTCAGGTTTTCTGAGCTGGCTCTGGCTGATCGTGGATCTAATCCAAAATCACCTTGCCCAGATAGTGTGTATTTGCATTCAATTAATTCCTTCCCACTTTTGTTCTTCCATATTATCGTGTCCTGGTAGTTTTGCTTCTTCCGCTACAACAGTTTCTTACTATCCCAATCATTTGGAAAATTAAAGTTACTTTTTTCCAGATTTTCCTTGCTTTTATATACTTGTTTTGGCTTTATTACTAGAATAACTGGGATTATACTGGATTTAGAAGTGCTTTAGGAAGAGCCATTTAACTATTGTCCTCTTTGATGATGCATTAGGGTTTAGAATTTTAGGATACTCTTTTATATGTTCTATCAACAAGTAACTTTCTTTCAAAGTTTCATTTTAAGTCACCATTAAACAGTTGGCACAACATAAACAGAAACTTTTTTTGACTAGATTAATAATCAATAAAAAATAAAGCACACTATTATATGAATTAAATAAAATCACTAACTAAAATAAAGTTACATAAGCTTAAAAAATCTCAGAGAAAAAGAGTAAAGAAAAACAGATTAATCAAATTTACTATATTTTGTTAGGCTATCCAGAATTTTGTTGGGCTTTCAAATGCATATGTATTAATTTTTGAATAATTAAAATTTAAAGAAGTAAACAAAATTCAAGTCAACTCCATCACAAAGAGAAAGTAATTGTTGTTTTGGGGGGATATTTATAAATAATTTCTTTGTAAATATGTTTACAAAGCTAAATTCAAATTGCAGATTCCATTAGTACCCTGAATTTTTACTGAGTATTATATTTACTGTGCATGATATTAGCATCGGGTTAACAATGTTCCACAAATGTAATTATGACTTCTGCAGGTTTCGTTCTATGATGTACTATTATTTGGAGGAGTCCTGTTTTTCCCTGGGCTTCTAGTTTCTCAGCAGGAGGAATCTCTGTTATGGTACCTCTCCTCAGTTATTGGTCCCACAAATTCATGAATTTGAGAGAAAGAACAGGGCCTGTGTGGCTCAGCAGCTTACGGAGATCTCCTGATAGCCACCCGCCTACAATATTATGTGTTGTAGTCTTCTCTTTTATATGCAGTAGAAAAGCCAGCCCCTTTTCTGCAGAGGCCATCAAATGTCCAGGTAAGACAGTGCCTGAGTGGGTGATTTTGTCTAATTTAAGTTTCCTGCAGATCTAAGCCCTATAGTACAAACGACTTTATTTCTGTTGGAAATAATTTCGATTTCCATATGCCTGTCTCCTTTTCTATTTCTCAATTAGTTCCAAATTACGGTGAGGAAAAGGACAAGTTATTTACTAAGCTTCTAAAAAAATCTAGCAATCATAATGTACTTGTAAATTCATTTTTTGAAATATTCATTGTTTCTAATGTTCAACTACTGTAAATAAATCTGTGATAACATTTTGCAAATGAATTATTATGTATATGAGAAATTATTTTAGACCAGAATTCCAGAAGGGGCATGTTACGTCAAGAAGCTTGAGGATTTGAAAGATTCTTAATAAGTAGTATCAAATTATTTTTAATTGTAATTTGAACAGCGTTTGGAGAGACAGCCTATTCAATATCCTTATCTATGTTGATATTTGCTATTTTCGAAAACCTTGCTAAGTTGATGAAACGTGTAATTATTTTTTACCTGCATTTCATTGATTAGTGACATTGTAAAGGATGGAATGATTAATTAGCAATTTTCTTTTTTGCATCCTCAAAGATCCTAAAAAGAATAAGAAGCATTACGTGATGTGTTTCAACCCCATTACCTTTCTGTCCTGATTTTCTGTTACCTTCCCATCTACTTATTATGACCAAAGTGGCTTATATTTTAATGTGCACATAAAAATATATATGTATATATTTTAATATCTTTGTCCTGCCAAAAATTTTGATACTAAATTGAATAGAGCTTGTATCTGTTATTTTCACATATCATCAGCTTTTGTCCTTTGCTAATAACATTTACTTCTTCAAATAAGATCTTTAAAATACACTATCTCGATTCTACCATTATCTTTGCAATTTACATTGTTTCCAGTTATTTATGTTTATATTTAGAGAGAAATAAACATCTCTAATTTTCCTATGAAATTTTTAAAATCTCCTTATATATATTGTTAATTTCTTTTCAATAAAGTGGTTCATCTAATCACAACCTCCCAGCGTTAAGATTTTTCAATTATTTAAAAAAATGTATAGCAAATTATTGTGAAGAAGATTTTTTCATTTAGATGTTCATCTTCTAATTGTTAGCATTATTGGTCTAAGAGTTTTTTGCGAAATGTCAGTTTTTTTCATTTTCCCAGTTTTTCAATCAATGTTAGCATTCATTTGAAGTTTTCAAATACATAATTTGTTTTTGATTGCTTAATTGTCAAAATATTATACCATTGTATTTCCTTGAATCTTTTGTTTACATATTTAAAAATGGAATTAATTGTATACATTTTTCTTCTGGGAATTTTTCTATTTCTTTCATACTTATGACATACTTTCCCAAACTGACTTAAGCTGATAAATTCTAGTTAGAATTTGATTTTAGTTGTTTTATGTTCTTAATTTTACATTCAATTCTTTAATTCAATTGGTATATATTTTTAGCAGTCACATGATATCAGTTTGTTTTCATACAATCATTAGTAAACTATATTTCCTGCTGATTTGAGAATCTTATGTAGCAGATCTTCCACTCATATATATTTTAGGGCAATTTTCTTATATTTTATCAAATGTTCTATCAAAATTGATCCATTAATTGAAACAAAGGTATCATGCTAATATAAGATGTTAATAACAGCAGAGACTTGAGTGTGGAAGATATAGATACTCTATATAGTATTTTTTCAGTTTTTCTATAAATCTAAAACTCTTCTAAAAATAAATTCAAATAAAAATTAATAAAAAATTAAAAACAAACAAAACTTACAGACAAGTGTATTATCAAAGCTTAGCTTTCCAAACCAGTTCCAAGCTTGTTCCCCTCCCAGCTTCGGTTCCATCTGGCCAGCTCTGCTAAAGGCTGGAGAAAGGTTGGCTTCTCAACTTTTACCCCCTCTTACCTTCTACTCTTTCACAGAAATTCTCTTTGCTGCTTTTCTGTTCTCTGAGGTAGGAATAGAAAAGAAATGACAAAAGAGAATAATGGTAAAATTGACATTTAGAAATCACGAAAAAAGAAAAAGCCTGGATTGATTATAGTACAGAAAAAATACTTTTTCAGAGGACAATTTTGATACCATATCCATGGCCTAGCATTGTACAGTCAATTAATTTGGTGCTTACCGAGATTTCCTTTATGGGGCTGATGCCCCCACCTACCACCCCACATGAGTGTTGTTGTGTACAAATAGCTCATAGCTGGACTCTTCCACAGAAATTACGCTGAGTCACCTTGAGTTGCCTTGCCAAAGTTGCTTTGGAAGTTATGCCACTCCCAAGGGAGGACACCTCTTGTCACTGAATAACATGAGCATATAAAAGATTCCTTGCCCCAAGTCAGAACATTTCAGTGATGGCTTTGATGCTCCTGAGCCCTCCTTGGGATCAGAAAGAAGTTAGACTTCAGCTGACCACTCTATTTTGCTTATCTTTAGCCCCCATTCTATCCCTACTCTCATTTCTGTACAAGTTTTACCTGAGTACACTTCCTCAATAATTACTTACACAAGAATTTCCATTTCAAGCTCTATCTCTAGGGAAACGACCTAAGAGAAAGCAACACTGCCTTAAACTTCGTGCCTGACTCTTTTTTTTCATTGATGTAGCTTTATCCAATGTCAACCAAATTTATATGATAAAGCCACCTTGCCTCCTCAAACTAAGATTTTCATGGTCTTCAATAAAAAGAAATCTTGGAAGTACTCTGTTGTTTGCAGTCTGAATGAAATTTGAAAAGAATCACTAACTTATTTTACTAGGACAAAATTTAAATATACCTATTTGAATATATAAATTTATAATTACATATTTATATATACTACATACAGTCTCAATGAGAGATTCAATATATACAAATATATAATATGACTATATATGAAAATATATATTAACATATACATATTGATATGTAATACATATATAATACACTTAGTCACATATTTTAAGTACAGTTTATATTTAATATAATAAAGAATGAATTTTATTTATTATTCTTAGGATATCACTAATAAATTCATAGAGTTTAATGTTAGCTTTATGACAACTATAAATAAAGGATTTATGCAAAGTTTAGAGAAGATAATTTCCAAAACTACACCATCTCCATCAGTTTTCTTCAGAATATTAATCTTTTTAAAAAAGAAGATGTGGAGGCTTCTTGTCTCAATAAAATGACAGGCAACAGTAAGCCCAAAATGCAATGTTGCCTCCAGTACGGTAATATATTCCTTTTGAAGACTGTTTTGCTGTGGACAGAACCTAGCTCAAATCCTGAGTACACAGGAGACAGTGGTTGGCATGTGCTCTTCAGTTTGACAACTCAACTTAGGTTTTATACAGCTCAGCACATCTTTATTAGTACATCAACCGCTGTTATTGCTCAGAACAGAAGGAGCCATGCTTAGGTATTCGGGAGAGGTAGAGTAGTTAAATAGAAAGATTCTATAAAATGTCAACTATTAAAGTGACATAATATTTTGTGATTTCCTTGTCTCCCCTCCAACCCCAACAAAATGGTAATTCAAAATTAACTTGTCAAAATGATTATTTTGATTCAAGTAATTAAAAGATACTCTGTAAGCACTGAATATATGAAAGATACTAGCTAGATCCTAGATTTGCAGAATTACAGGAGATATATTATTTTTCATTAAAGATATATGTTTTCTTTAAAATTCCTCCTGGTTTACACCTTTATGGAGCAAATAG
Source organism: Equus quagga (assembly GCF_021613505.1). Classification (NCBI taxonomy): domain Eukaryota; kingdom Metazoa; phylum Chordata; class Mammalia; order Perissodactyla; family Equidae; genus Equus; species Equus quagga. The sequence continues at coordinate 130,075,601 of NC_060269.1, forward strand.
GGTTTTTTTTCTTTTATTTCTATTCATGTAGAGGCCTTTGTTTGACTTCTCTATTTTTATAAGAGCTGTTCTGCTAAATCTCCTGTTCTGCTTTTGAAAAATCGTATTACTCTCTCCTCAACAGAAAACATATTGTAGTTCTAATCCAAATAATTGTCAGATATCTTAATCTTGGACCTATTACCTTCTTATTAACCTCAATCTTGCAGTACAACAAGGCAGAGATTGCATTTTCCTGGAATGAAAATTGTTATACGTTCACTGTTTTGTGACAGAGATATTTGAATTCATCAGCACATTGCCATAGTCTATGAAGGCACAACTAGGACATGATAATCATTAATACAAGGTAGTGCCCTACATTGATGATATCAGCATAGTTGTCTCCTTAGAGGAAGACACTCAGGAACAGTTAGGTACCTCAGTCACCAACATGACAAGTAGAGGCCTACTGAAAACTTTGAGTAAATTCAATGCCCAGCCCAATTTATGAAAACCTGGAAATTAGTTTCTCTTGGGCAATCAGAGAGAGTTCTCAAACTATGAGCAATAAGTTACAGTCTTGCACAGACGCTGTCAATAAGCAAGAAGCTCAGAGGCTAGTAGGTTTCTTTGGTTTTTGGTAAAATCATGTTTCTCAAGCAGAAATTCTGTTGGATCCCATTCACAAAGTTGCCAAAAAGAAATCTGAATCTGAATGGGGCCAAGGTAAGGATTAAATAATTTACAGAGGTGGTGGTACAGGCGGTCTCCCTAGGACCTCGTGATCCACAGTTCAGATAGTATTAGAAGTATCTGCATTCACAACATATGCAGACTGACTGGAAAAATAGTGCTACTCTTCAGCTTTGTACTTGGAATTTGTCATTTGAAAGACAGTTGGCTAGCTCCTTATTGGGCATTGGTCAAAATTGTCCACACTTCTGAAGAGCATCAGATAACTCTGAGCACATGAGTACCCAGTCGTATCTTGGGTGATACCAGGGAAACATTCAAATAGTCTTGAAGCAGCACAACAAATCTCCATAATGTGGAAATGGTATATTCCAGAGTGTGCTAAAGAAAAAATTTCAAGAGTCTTGCACTGCGTACATGAGAAGGTAGCTTCACTGTCCATAGGGCCAAGCATAGAGTCCTCAAAGGAATCCCCAGTGACATTGCTGTGTGATCTGAATTCTATGATGCCCTCCCATGCAAGGCAAAACAGGTTGCCTGACTCACAGATGGAAGTGTCCAGATTGAAGACCATGTTGCTCTGAATCAGCTGCATTATGACTACATGCAGCAAAACTTGATGGAAGAAGTCAAGGGCAAGTCTGTGCAATGGGCAGAGATACAAGCTGTTTACTTAATAATAGAAGAAAAATTAGGTATCCATTTTTAGGAGATCATTTGGATTTTTACAGACTCTTGGGCTCTAGCCAATAGATTTACTATGTCATCACGCAAATAAGCCTCAGTGATTGGACAAAAGTGAACCCCCTATAGGGTACTCATTTATGAAATGTTTTCTGAGCATTTACAGGAAGAAATAGAGTGGGTTATGGACATGCCCAGCAATGACAAAAAAGTAGATAAATAAAAATAAATATTATCCACTTCCCAGCTCAGACAGAGATTGTAATGCTAAAGCTGACATCTGAATCCAATTCTTTGATAGTTAGCTGGATTCACAAAATAATTGGACAGGCTGTGTTTAGGCTGTGCATTCATGGTCATAGACACGGCTAATTCCTCCTTGACTGAATCAAATGACTAATATAAAGAATCCACTCAACATGAACAGAAGAAGAATTATTTGAAAATAGAAGAGGGAAAATTTCTCCAGGGAAATAGACCAGTGCATAGCCAGCAACTAGATTGTCAGACCACTAATGGTAGTCCCATGGAGCTACAAGTGGCTGTTAACTGAAATCGACACCTAATGTATTCTGCATATTACTTGTCCTGTAACAGATGCAACCTTGGAGAATAGAAGTAAAGATTTCTAATAACAAATTATTAATTCAGCACCCCCCCAACCAAGATATATTTCTTCTGGTCAAAGTATACATTCACTGCTACCAACGTACAGACATGGGCAACAAGACATAATTAAATGGACTTCTTTATCCGTTATCATCCACAGAGCAAATGAAATGTTTGTTACTCAAAATGGGTGATGCAAAAGGCATAGCTAAAGTAAGTAACCTAAACTGAATATGGAGGAAACATGTATGGGGAGAACACTATTGTGGAAAGTTTTCTAGAATCAGAAAGGAGGAATAAAGGACTAGGGGAGGCTGCAAATGTACAACTAAATCTTTCCCACATCACAGCATTTTTTTCTCCATTTTGCCTTATTCAGTAGTCCTGGGCAACTTTTAAATTTATGTGTACCCACATAAGAGTCTTATATTAATGTAGAAGAGGCAGTATCATGGTAATCCTCAGTGTGTAATCCTAAACGTACTGGGCAGTGGATCATGATTTCACCCCATGTAGCCAGTTAGGATGAACTGTGAATGCAGCTCTATTATCAAGTGTCAGGGACGATCAAACTCTCTGGCATCTACTTGGAGATAGGACCAAGTAAAAGAATCAATGTTTGTTATTATTACCTGCTCTGCAGGTAAATAGTATACCTGATAAAGCTGAAAGCCTAACCATGGCAGGGAATGGTGAGGGTCAAACAGTTAAAATAGGGAAATAGGTAGATATCATAGCAGATGGCAGAGATGGTCATTAGATTTCAGTCCCCAGGGAGAGATGGCATCATGATAGTTCCATGTGACCAGGTCAGTGCAAGAGAATATTACTCTTAGCTATCTCCTTTAGATCTGTCATTTACGAATGACTAATATTAGGAGAAATCTCCATATTGATTTCTTTGTAGAAAGAAGACTGGACTCCTGTTGGTTTATAAACTGTCCCTAAATCTTCCACTAGTATAATCTGAACAAAAGAAGTTAAACAATATCCACTACTGACTCAGTAGATGGGGAGCTAATTACAACTTCCTGTTCATTGTTTTTAGGTTCTGTTTACAATTCTGGTAATTTTCCATTTGACCTGGGGGCAATATTTACCAATGAATCGGATAGGGCGGAGGATGCTAAATAGCAGAGTTTCTATTCCCTGAGTGGTGACAAAGTAAGCAGCCGTCCAGTGATTCATATTTAGGAGAAGCCCCTGAGGAGAAAAAGAAGGCAGGTGACCCAGTGTAATCTCCTTGGAAAATAGACGATATTTGATAGAGAAGAGTCCTCATCTATGAAATATTTTTATTAGGAAATCTCTGGTTTAGTATTTTTATGGTAAATAAATCATAATTTACAGATTTATGGTAAAGAATGACTACTTGGAAAATGCCACATAAATTATCCAACTATCTGAGTCTAAAAGGGAAATATATAGTAACCTGAGTTAGGTCAATTACATTTTCACTCTTGGGAACTTGCAGGCAAGGAACACACAAAGAAGGTGACAATGAGATATGATTTCCCTGATCACTTGATTTAAAATTACAACTTACTCCTACGCCCATTTCTGACCGCCCTAGCCTTCTCTAGTTTTTCTTTTTTTAAAAAACATTTTATTTATTTCATTGAGGTCATATTGGTTTATAGATTGTGTAAATTTCAAGTGTACACCATTATATTTTGGTTTCTGTATAGACTGCATCGTGCTCTCCACCAAAAGTCTAGTTTCAATCCGTCACCATACATATGTGCCCCTTTTCATATAACGCTCATTATATGCCAACATAATATATAGCTTGCTATTCATTGTTTATTGTTTACTGAATGTGTCTCTTCATTAGAATATAAAATGTATGAAAATAGGAATCTAATCTTGCTTTATTGATTTATACTAAAACCCTTCAATAGTGACAAATGTGAAATATGCACAAAAGAACGAATGAATGTGTTCAAGGTAACTGTTATGATGCAGTCTGGAGCTATTATGGACCATGAGCAAAACAAAACTATGGGAATTCTAGATGGGTTTAAGAGTTTGTGCTTGTATGAATTACAGAAGTAGAGAAGCAGAGAGAGAGAAGGAGGAAGAGGAGAAAAGATCTAAGAGAACAGGAGAGGAAAGGAAAGAGGAATTGATGGGAATGAGGAAGAGAGAAAAGAGGAAAGAAGAGTAGAATACGGGATTAACTCATCTCTAGAGCTCTTCTAGTTTTTGTTCCTATTAAACTGCTGTTTATCTTCCTGGATCCCTAAGGAATTCTCTAAAATTTTCCTATATATGACTACACTAAACCACATATTTCCCATACATTTAAAAGTGGGTTTCCAGTTATTGACACAAAAAGGCGTGATGAGAAAGAATGAGTTCCCTGAAATCTACTGCAAAGTACTTTTCTCTAGTATATGAAATATGCATATGAAATATGAAATAATAGAAGTAAAATCATTTTGATAAGAAACAAAGGTGTTCTCATTTTTCCCCTAAAATGAACGCAACCCATTTAAATTTCAAATTCTTTAATTTGATGCTTTTGGAGATATATGCATTTTTCTCATTTCCAATACAAACTATGAAAATAAAATTGAGGATGTTAGAAGTTATTTAGTAACACATTAGTTCTAGTCTACAATAGCTATAATTAGAGTTGACTGTGTTCTCCTTTTGACCTTGTGGAAACAATAAATGTTAATGAGGTGCTCTTATTTTTGCGTGCAGAGTTGTTTACATGCAAAAAAAAAACCATTAAAAATTCACCTGCTAACATCTGTGGTACCCACAGACCTTACATAAGAGTTGAATGCTTTGCTCTTAATGATACACAAAAATATTTCTATGTTGACAAAATATAAATTTGTAGCTCCAACACCTCATTTACTGAAAAAGAGATAGCAAAAATATTCTAAATCAGATTTAAAACTTTCCACAAACTTTTCTGTTGATATAAGCATTCTGTGAGAATAATTAAAAGAATCAGATAAATTATATGGTGAAGGACATTGAATACTAGAGTTGAAGTTTATTCTCTTATCCAGCACTCAATAATTAGACCTTGAAGAGTTTCATTCTTAATTTGTTTTTAATATTAAGGGATTGATGTTATAATAGTTTATCTAGGGTAAGTGTTGGATCTACTAAAATGAAGCAAAACAAATCAGGTAGATTAATATAGAGTTAAGATGAGTGAAATAAACCAACACATTGATAATTTGAATGGCTTCTCCTTTATCCATGTGTAGCAGGAAGAAAATAGTCCACAAAGATGGCCACTTTCTAATCCCCTGAAGCTGTGAATGCTGTTTTATGTTGCAAAGGTGAATTAAGGTTGCAGATGAAATTAAGACTGCTAATCAGCATGTTTATGATGAGATAATCAGGAATTATTCAGGTGGGATCAGTGTAATCATAGGGGTCCTTTAAATTGAAAGAGGGAAGCAGAGGGGAGGTCAGAATGAATCCTGGTAAGAATGCAAATTATGTTTGCTGTCTTTGAAGATGGACAAAGAGAGCCTTTAGCCAAGCAATGTAAGCACCTGGAGAAGCTGGAAAATGCAAGACAACAGATTTTCTCCTCCTGGCTCCAGGAGGAACACAACCATGTTGATGCCTTGATTTTAGCCTAATGAGACCCATTTTGGACTTTTGACACCTTAAACTGTGAAATAATAAATGTCTATTGTTTCAATCCACACATTTATGGAAATTTTTATGTCACCCATAGAAAACTACTACACCAAGTCACTTCCTTATGAATTCACCATTGAAAACCAAAGTTCCCTTCTGGACTGTACCTTTCTGGTCACTCAGGCTGAGATAAATTGTTTGTATTTTATTCTTTCCCTTTATTTATATCCTTATTGCCAATGCTATTAAAATTCCTCAGTTAATCCTACATCATTTCTGAAGAAAGTAATCTTAATTTAGGTCAACATTATTTCCTTCTTTTTAAGGATTTTCTGATTAATAATGTATTAATTTAATAAATCTATCTGAACTGAATGTCTCAGGTATCCCACAGTTCCAAATCTGTCTTCAAGACATTGCTAGAGTATTCTCTCTTTGTTTTTAGTCTATTTCTACCTATGTCTAAAAGGTAAATTGAGTTTTATAAATTATATATTTCATTTTCAATACTCAGCCCAGCATTTGAAGTGTCTCTGGGATAGGCAGCATTCCAGGAGGCCCTGAGATTCCTACCACCTGGTGTACGTACTCTGTTTAATCGTCACCCATTGGTTGTGAACTTGAATTGTGAATATGATGAGACATCACTAGCATAATTATATCATTTTATATGGCAGAAGCGTTTTACAGAATCAATTAACATCCCTAATCAGTTGATTCTGAGTTATTCAAAATGGACATTATCCTGGGTGAGCCCTTAAACAAGTTCAGAGAGAACTGAAGGAAGAGAGATCCTCTTGCTGGCCTTGAAGAAGCAACCTACCATGGTGTGTGGAAAGGAACATGTGGCAGGGAATGATTAGAGGTTTCTAGGAGCTCAGAACAACCCCATTTGACAGCTAGCAAGAAAGCATGACCCTCAGTCTTACAACCAAAAGGAAATAAAATCTGCCAACAAAACCAATAAGAATAGAAAAATCTCTGAGCCTCAGCTAAGATCACAGCCCTGACTTACACCTTGATTTCAGCATGGTGAAACTTTGAACAAGGATCCAGTGAAAATATACTAGACTTCTAATGCATGGAAACTGTGAGACAATAAGTATATGTTGTTTTAAATTGCTAAATTGGTGTTAATTTGATAGGCAGCAATAAAAAACAGTTACATACTCGTAGTATTTGCCCAACATGCCTCTTCTACTTCATTTCTGTCTCTTTCTTTATACAATTATCCATTGCATAGGCCAAATAGGTACATTGAATAGGTATGACAGGAACCACCATCACTTCATCCTGTAAGTCCTTGATGGTGGCACTAATCTGCAATTCCTCCAGTAATGTATTCTTGCTTTTGGTTTACTATTTGTCTAGGTAAAGACAGTTTTAGTGGCTTCCTCTTGGCTTTTCCCACGATAATAGCCCTCACTTCACAGGTCAGGGAACCAATATTGGGATTCTGTCAATTGTTGAGTATGTCTATTCTAAGTATGTGTTTTTGAACTGGGAAAATAACCAATAAGTGTGTTTGGGGATCTATTTGTTATTGCAGAAAGGGTACAATCTGCTCACCTCGTGACAAAAACCAATCATCAAGAGGCAAGATCATGGCAGAGAAAGGACTTTTTTTTTTTGAGGAAGATTAGCCCTGAGCTACCTACTGTCAATCCTCCTCTTTTCTTTTTGCTGAGGAAGCCCAGGCCTGAGCTAACATCCGTGCCCATCTTCCGCTACTTTACATGTGGGACGCCTACCACAGCATGGCGAGCCAAGCAGCGCCATGTCCGCACCCGGGATCCATACCTGCGAACCCTGGGCTGCAGAGAAGCAGAACGTGTGAACTTAACCACTGCGCCACCAGGCTGTCCCTGAGAAAGGATTTTTTATTAAGCAATAAGCTATGCAATTGCAAGATGAGGGGACTAGTGTCCTAAAGAACCGTCTTAAGAGGGGGCACAGAATATTGAAGCAGTTATATAGGCCAGTGGATTATAGGGTAGGGGATTAGGAATGTTGACCTTCTGGTGTTACAGACTGGGAGTTGCCACTCTAGATCTTTCAGTTGTCAATGATGATGGCTATCAGCATAGACTCTCTTTCCTGGGTTCATCACATTCCTAACCAACTCAAAAGAACAAAGTTATCATCTTATCGTAGCTAGGAGGTACATACACAAGCAGGGGTGCGTACAGAGCAATTGATCTCCTAGAGGGTGCATGCCCAGCTGGGTTAGTAGTCAGAGATCATTCACCATTACAATATGGTTTCTTTTCTAAAATATGTCTTCTCTTATGTCAACCTTGTGTAGCCCCAGTATCGCACTGGACCTCCTGTAAGATGGACCTGAACTAAAACCCTATTAATCACCTGATTTTCATAAACTCTTTCTTTGACTGATGGGTCACGGTGATATTTTGGGTCTCCTGGAGTGTCAGTTCAGAACCTGCGTCCAGTAATTCCCAGAAACACTGATAACTTCCTTTTCCCCAAATCGCAGTAAGCCTGGCAAAAAGATGTGGGTCCCTTTGGGGGAGAGTGAGAGAAAGACTAACAGTATAAGTTTTGGGCAACACACTGGGGTTCTTCCTCAAAGAGACCTGCTTTCGCCTTTATTTAAAGGGTTCCAGGCCTACAAACTGGCTTACATCTGGGACCTGATTGAGAGGTCATGACTCTGTTTTGGTCGCTCAAGTTATATTTCTGTTCACTTGACCTGGAACTCTTCCGCTTATATAGATAAAGTAAGAATTTATTAGACTGTCCATCTCTCTCTCTCCTAGGGATGGCATGATCAACCAGCCAGTGCCATAGTGCTCCACAAGTCAGACTATTGTGATTACTGCTTTGACTCTGCTGTTCATTAATTATAGTAATCATGCCCACCTTGTTTTTTGTAATTATGTGCTGCCTCTTGACCCCTTCGACCCTGACATCCAATTATTCCTATTGCATTTAAGGATTTTCTTTTAGAGGCAGCAGTTTCCACTGTAATTTCTGACTGTAGAGAAGAACGACCACAGAGCTCTTTAAGGATGCTGGGGCTCCCTTCAGAAACTTATTTCTCACAGGTGTGGTAAAAGGTGTGTTTCTAGGTGTGTGAACAGGTCTTACATGATCAATTCACTCTAATATTCCAATCTTCCTAAGCCTTTGGATGCTTTCTTCTACAGTATACCAAGGTAGTTTTGTCATTTCAACATAATTTAGTGTAGGCGACTTTTTGGTCTATATTTCAGTCAACCAATGAAACATCTGTTAGAGACCTTTCAAATCCCTAAAGCTGCAACACTGAATCCAGAATCTCTGCTTAATGGGACCATACAAACAACTTTGGCTAGATTCAAATTTACGTTCCTTTCACCATCATCCCCCACTCTCTCAATAATCTATTCCCACATATATTCCTCAGATTTCTCTCTGTATAAATTGGAAAAGAACTTAACAGTTCTTTTGGAGTACAGGGCACCTCCTCGTGGGTCACACTTTGCACCTCACCTTTCATGCTCTACTGGGACATGAGTCTAATTATACATATAGAAGCAAAGTGGAGTAGAAGGGTGAGCCTTGACAAGAATCAACCGTGTCTTGAAAGATAACTACCTAAAGGGAGACCATTACAGCTTCCTTGGCCAAGCAGTATTAATCTCCTCAGACAAGGACTTGGCAGAATTCTTAGGTTCTATGTCCCCAACTATACCAGGATCTGCCTCTTTGTCCCCATTTCAATTTTTAGAATCCTATCTCTTCCCAATCACTTTAATAGTAGACAATCTGTGAGGTTGGGAATTCCATTTGTATTGTAATTCAACCACTCACAGGAGGAGACTCTGGGTTTTTGTCTTAAAAATCTCATCTGCATGGATACAAGGGAAAAAGGTTTCATTCAGGGCAGATATAGACATTTTCAGGTCATTCATGCAGGGAATTTGAAGTCCTGAGCTCATCCTTTTCTTGCACAGTTAGGAACAGCCAGACAATCTAATTATACTCATTCATTTAACAAAAATGTTCTAAGATAGCAAATACACTGTCACTCAGAACCTTGCCTCTTGTAAGTGTCATATTAGGAGTATCCAACAGTGATAATTTTCATATCTCTATTGATACATCATTCTGTGGATTATCAGAGCCCTCTTTACCACTAGAAATATAGTAATCAGTGCCTTTAATTAGAATTAGATTTGTAAGTCAATTTCAGAAATCTCAGAACTAATTCAGAAGACAAATCCTTAGGATTCTATTCCTCTAGAACACTTCCAAGTACCAAAATCTGTGACAGTCAAGATTCTCCATAGAAACAAAATCAATATGATATAGATATATAGATTTATTTTAAGGAATCAGCTCACACATTTATGTGAGGGCTAGCAGGTAAAAAATCTATAGAGAAGGCTTGTAGGCTGGAAACTCATGCAAGAGTTGATATTGCATTCTTGAATTTGAAATCCGTGGGGCAAGTCAGCAGGCTAACTATTTGAGCGGGATTACTGTTACAGACTTGATGAAAAATTTCTTTTTCTCTGAGAAACCTGTTTTTGCTCTTAAGACATTCAACTGTTTGAATGTGGTCCATTTATATTGTTGAGGGCAATCTCCTTTATTTAAAGTCAACTGACTGTAGATTTTAAATGCATCTACAAAATATCTTCACATTAACATTTAGACTAGTGTTTGACCAAACTCTATGCCTTCGGCACCATAAGCTAGCCTAGTTGACACATAAAATTTAATTATAACATTCAGCAAAAACATTATTAAATGCAACTGGCTTTATTTTTCCTCTCAGTTCATAACAGTGTAAAATACGATGACTACCAGTAGAGTTTGATGCCACTCACTTTATTCACGCTGAGGTGTTAGCAATATTGCCAACATTATTTTTGCACCAGAAGTGCAAATGTCAACTTAATGAGAAAGACTAATAATGTCTTAGTATTTTTATGAAAATGATTTTGACCTCACGGACCTTCTCAATTGGTTGAAAAAGGCCATTGGAGTCCACAAAACTACTTTGATAATCTCTGTTCTAGGAAACTATCATTTGCTTATTTCTAAAATTTCAGTTATCTGTTTGTTTATAGAGAGATAAGATTGAAATGGTCTGCATTCTTTTTTTCCTTAAAGAACAGTATCATAGTTACCTAATTCCTTTTTCCCCTGATTAGTAGTTAGGGACAACAGTGAAAATGCATCAAATCCAGGGTTTAGTGTGTATATTACCATGAAATTTCTTTTATCTCTTTTCTGCTTTGCTTTTATTTTATTAAATGAAGGATTTTCTTTTTAGTTTGATGGTTTAGAATTTTGGTTGTACATTCCACCAGAAAAATGATTAATTATCAAAAAGAAATGTGTATTTTGATAAATATTTGCATAAATTATTGGGACAATCTTTTATTAAAATATTTAAAAGTAAAAAAGTAAATTACATGTTACGTGTCAAATTGAGATTCTACACTTTAAAATTAATCTGCTGGGTTCTAAATAGTTCTTTTAATATCAATAGAATTCATTAATAATACGTAATTGAGCTCATAGTTCATTAGGAAAAGTAATTCCTACAGAAATCATAGGTTATAATTAAAGTGAAAATGTCTCCTAAAATAATCCTTTTAATAAATGTAATTTCTTTTAAGATTCATTTCAGACTTAGGGTAACAAGTCAACAGAACAATCAACTATTACTAACAATCACATTTATATATTACTTTTTTTAAAAAAAGCTTGTTTTTCTTAGCAGACTTAGAAAAGTTCTTCCTATAATGTGCAAGAATTTTACTATCTGGTTAATAAAATATAATATCTGGTTACTGCTTTTGTCTTTGCCAGGTGTGTGTATCAAGTGCCTCCTCTTCTTTCAAGATTATTTGTTAAATTTTATCTAAGGCTTTGAGGTGCTTTTGGCTTCAGATACTTCCTTTTTTCTTTTAGTCAAAGCTAAAATTAATACCATGTGCCATGTGTAAATGCTATTTGATAGTACTTTTAATGAAACAAACCTTTCTTAAAATATCCTTATTACTATATTGATAGTTTATAATTATTGGTTAATATTTTAATACATTTCAAAGCATCATTTTGGCTGAATTGTCTCATTATTATTTACAATCCTATTTTAATAATTTAGGATAAAAGAACTCAAAATCTAAATATGAGATCAATTTATTCCAATATTTGGCTTAATGGCTGTCACAGCTAAAAATTATAATTCATAAAGTCATTTAGATGCTAATAAAAGTAAAGTATTTGGTGCACTTATTAAATCATGGAGATTTTTCTATCCAGACCACCAAGTATACAGGGATTTTTTTTTTATTGAGTTCATAATAGTTTACATGGATGTGAGATTTCAGTTGTATATTATTTCTTGACTGTCACCACGTAAGTGCTCCCCTTCACTCCCATGCCCACTCCCCATCCCCGTCCCCCTAGTAACTACTGAACTGTTTTCTTTGTCCATGCATTTGTCTATATTCCACATATGAGTGAAATCTTCTAGTGATTGTCTTTCTCACACTGGCTTATTTCTCTTAGCTTAATTCCCTCCAGATCTTTCCATGTTATTGCAAATGGGATGAATTTTTATTTTTTCTGGCTGAGTAGTATTCCATTGTATATATATACCACATCTTCTTTATCCAATCATTAGTCAATGGGCACTTGGATAGTTTCCCTGTCTTGGCTATTGTGAATAGTGCTGCAATGAACATAGGGGTGCATATGCTAATTTGTATTGTTAATTTCAAGTTGTTTGGGTAGATACCCAGCAATGGGACAGCTGGGTCGAATGGTAGTTCTATTTTTAGTTTTTCAAGGAATCTCCATATTGTTTTCCGTAGTGGCTGCACCAGTTTGCATTCCCACCAGCAGTGTATGAGGGTTCCCTTTTCTCCACATCCTCTCCAACATTGGTTATTTTTGATTATAGCCATTTTCAGAGACATAAGGTGGTATCTTTGTGTAGTTTTGATTACATTACCCTGATGATTAGTGATTTGGAACATTTTTTCATGTGTTTATTGGCCATCAGTATATCTTCTTTGGAAAAATGTCTGTTCATCTCCTCTGCCAACTTTTTGATCAGGTTGTTTGTTTTTTTATTGTTCAGTTATGTGAGTTCCTTATATATTATGGAGATTAACCCCTTGTCAGATATATGACTTGCAAATATTTTCTCCCAGTTGGTGGGTTGTCTCTTTGTTTTGATTTTAGTTTCTTTTGCCTTGCAGAAGCTCTTTACTCTGATCAGCTCCCACTTGTTTATTTTTTCTTTTGTTTCCCTTGTCTGAGAAGACATGGTATTCAAAAAGATCCTTTTTAGTTTGATGTCAAAGAGTGTACTACCGATATTATCTTCCAGGAGTTTTATAGTTTCAGGACATATCTTCAATCTTTGGTCCATTTTGAGTTTATTTTTGTGTATGGTGTGAGATAGTGGTTTACCTTCATTCTTTTGCATGTGGCTGTCCAGTTTTCTCAACGCCATTTATTGAAGAGACTGTCTTTTCTCCATTGTATGTTCTTGGCACTTTTGTTGAAGATTAGCTGTCCATAGATGTGTGGTTTTATTTCTGGACTCTCAATTTTGTTCCATTGATCTGGGTGCCTGTATTTGTACAAGTACCATGCTGTTTTGATCACTATGGCTTTGTAGTACATTTTGAAGTCAGGGATTATGACACCTCCAGCTTTGTTCTATTTCCTCAGGATTGCCTTAGCAATTTGGGGTCTTTGCCCCATATGAATTTTAGGATTCATTGTTCTATTTCCATGAAGAATGTCATTGGGATTCTGATTGCGATTCCATTGAATTTGTAGATTGATTTAGGTAGTATGGATGTTTCGACTATGTTTATTCTTCCAATCTATGAGCAAGGAATCTCTTTCCATCTCTTTACGTCATTATCATTTTCTTTCAGTAATGTCTTATAGTTTTCATTGTATAAGTCCTTCACCTCCTTGGTTAAATTTATTCCTAGGTACTTTATTCTTTTAGTTGTGATTGCAAACAGAATTGTATTCTTGAGTTCTCTTTCTGTAAGTTCATTATTGGAGTATAGAAAAGCAACTGAATTTTGTAAGTTGATTCTGTACCCTGAAACCTTACTGTAGTTGTTAATTATTTCTATTAGTTTTCCAATGGATTTTGGGGGGTTTTCTATATATAAGATCACGTCATCTGCAAACAGCAAGTTTCACTTCTTCACTCCCTATTTGAACTCCTTTTATTCCTTTCTCTTGCCTAATTGCTCTGGCCAAAACCTCCAGTACTATGTTGAATAAGAATGGTGATAGTGGGCATCCATGTCTTGTTCCTGTTCTCAGGGGGATAGTGCTCACCTTTTGCTCAGTGAGTATGATGTTGGCTGTAGGTTTGTCACATACAGCCTTTATTATGTTGAGGTAATTTCCTTCTATCCTCATTTTGTTAAGAGTTTTTGTCAGAAATGGTTGTTGGATCTTGTCAAATGCTTTCTCTATATCTATTGAGATGATCGTGTGGTTCTTATTCCTCAATTTGTTGATGTGGTGTGTCACGTTGTTTGATTTGCACATGTTGAACCATCCCTGTGTCCCTGATATGAATCCCACTTGATCGTGATGTATGATCCTTTTGATGTATTGCTGAACTTGGGTTGCCAAATTTTTGTTGAGGATTTTTGCATCTATTTTCATCAACAATATTGGCCTGTAGTTCTCCTTTTTTGTGTTGTCCTTGTCGGGCTTTGGTATCAGAGTGATGTTGGCCTTGTATAATGTGTTAGGAAGTGTTCCATCTTCCATAATTTTTTGGAATAGCTTGAGAAGTATAGGTACTAAATCCTCTCTGAAAGTTTGGTAAAATTCCCCAGGAAAGCCATCTGGTCCTGGGGTTTTATTCTTTGGGATGGTTTTGATTACTGTTTCAATCTCTTTCGTTGTGATTGGTCTATTCAGATTGTCTGTTTCTTCTTGACTCAGCTTTAGGAAGTTGTAAGAGTCTAAGATTTCCTCTAAGTTATCCCTTTTGTTGGAATATAGTTTTTCATGCTATTCTCTTATAATCCATTGTATTTCTGTGGAGTCTGTCATTATTTCTCCTCTTTCATTTCTGATTTTGTTTATCTGAGCTTTCTCTTTTTTTCTTTGTAAGTCTGGCTAGGGGTTTGTCAATTTTATTTATCTTCTCAAAGAACCACCTCTTTGTTTCAATGATTCTTTCTACTGCCAGTTTTGTTTCAATAGCATTTATTTCTTCTCTGATTTTTATTATTTCTCTCCTTCTGCTGTCTTTGGGCTGTGTTTGTTCTTCTTTTTTTTTTTTTCTTTTAAAGATTGGCACCTGGGCTAACAACTGTTGCTGATCTTTTTTTTTTTTTTTTTCTGCTTTATTTCCCAAACCCCACCAGTACATAGTTGTATATCTTAGTTGCAGGTCCTTCTAGTTGTGGGATGTGGGATGCCGCCTCAACATGGCCTGATGAGCAGTGCTATGTCTGCACCCAGGATCCGAACACTGGGCCACCACAGCAGAGCACGTGAACTTAACCACTGGGCCACGGAGCCGGCCCCTGTTTGTTCTTCTTTTTCTAATTCAGTTAGGCATAATTTGAGATTACTTATTTGAGATTTTCCTGTTTGTTAAGGTGTGCCTGTGTTGAGATGAGTTTTCCTCTTAATACTGTTTTTGATGCATCCATTGCTTATTCAATAGCATGTTGTTTAGTCTCCACATCTTTGTCGCTTTCTCAGCTTTTTTCTTGTAATTAATTTCTAGTTTTATAGCATTATGATCAGAAAAGATGTTTGTTATTTTTCAATTTTCTTAAATTTATTGAGGTTTGCCTTGTTTCTCAACATATTGAAAGATCCAGTGACCTGATACCACAGAGCAGTATACCAGCCTCAGACCACCTCCTTTTAGATATTTAAATGGGAGATAAATGAGCATCTTATAGTTTAAATTATGGGTGTATCATGTGATTTGCCAGTAGAGACTATCATACTAATAATAGAATTTGCTATTGGAATGGGGCATGACACATGGAAGGACCTAAAATATTTGTCGTGAGCTTAGCACAGGTGTGCAGAGAGTGGGGCCCAAGAATTGATATCGTAGGCTGAAAAGCTGATGGCTTTTGACATCTACACACAATGCATTGAGCTCTTTCCTACTTTCTAGCACAAAACAATGCTCCATGTCATCTAGCACTTTCCTTCACCCAGCTTTAGAATTAACCATTTAACCAAGTAACTTTGATTCCATTGGCTGAAAGATGGCATTTTGAAACCAAGATCAGGGTTCTTAATATTCTCATTGCTATGAGGTATTGTTGCCCATAGATTCTCTCAGGCAACAGAACTAGAAAACATATCAATGTATATAGTTATGCAGACTTATATAGCTCTGTGTTTCTCTATTCCTATTTATCATCTATAATAAAATAACACCTACAATTTTAATTCAACACTTCAAGTTTAATTATAATTTCCTCCTTGTCATGTTTTAAAGTACCTTTTCTGGCAGTGAGAAACTTGACTTCAATTATCTTTGACACATTTAATTATTTCTTTCAATTAATTTTTTTTTCAATGAAAACAATCTCTCATACCAACTTCCGTGCCTCTCCTCCCCTGTTACTCCACATCCTTGGACTCTGGGACTCCAGAGTATTCTATGTATTTTAATGAGTTGTTTTGAATGTTTCTTTGGTTGTTTACTCAACACTTACTAGAACTCTGGTGTAAGCATTATATCTGAATTGCTTTAGTTTTAATGACAATATTATTATTAAATATCTATGGCAATCTAGAGAAAACATCTAAAAGTAATATACACAATTACTGTTTTGTTTTTATATTTATAAAATTTAATATACTGTAACAAACATAATCATAAGTGCAGCTAATATTGACTGAGCATTTTTTTACATGCTAGCCAATATGTCAAGCCTTTTATTTTTGTTCTTTCACTGAACTTTCACAAGTATTTTGCCGTGGAAACCACTAGTAGAGTTATTATGATCATGAGTAGTGAGTCAAGACAACAATAGATTCAAATTTCAACTCCATCACTTTTTACTTGTGGCATCTTGTTATTACACATATTCAGTGTTTCAGTTTCCACACAGACACACAAACACACATAGATCTTGTGATTAAGAGAATTAAATGAGTCAATGCTTAGCAGAATTCCTGTCATATATTAAGTACTTTAGAAAAGTTGGTCATCATTATGATTTGCAAAAGAGGAAATTGAAGCTTAAGAGGGCTAACTACCTTGCCACAAGTCACATGTCTAATTAAGTATTGTATCAGGGAGGTTGTTGCAGGTCAACATTAGTTATTGATATATATCTTATAAGTATATATTTCATAATTAGAATGAGAACGTTAAAAATATTTTAAATTTTACTACAGAAATTATCATAAAATTTCTAATCATTTTCTAGTCTTTAGATGTTAACTACATGTTGCTATATCAGGGAGCTATAATGATTGAAAGTGTTTTTTTCATTACTAGTCTATGCCTTTCTTGAAAGCAAGTCCATATCTTTTTATATTATTATATATGCAGCATATGTTCTAATATCTGTCGTTCTCCATCTGTGCATTAGAATATCTCAATAAATCTTTTTGAGTGACTAAATGAATGCATATTTTTGCACTTCTTTTAGTATGATATTTTAGATAATGAGGTATATAATAATTACTTCCTAATGATGGTTAGTTTTAAAATGAGCTCTTTATTCCTTGGCATAAGTTTCATATTTAAACATGTAATACTGAGTTCAGGAAAGAATTGGAAGAGAAATATAAAATTTATTTTTTGAGCAATGGAATTAGAATAAACATTACTTTAAACAAATTTAAGAGCACAATGGATAGATTTTAGAAAATCACGCCCTACCCCACAAGCTTGTAAGAAATATTTTATACATTTTATACTATTGCATAAAAATGATTGTAAATAAGATGATTGCCATGCAACGTAGATAATAGGAATTCAGTGTAAAATAGATTTTCTTAAGAAAGATAACACAAAGAAATATTTTCCAAGAGATATAGATGTGAATCTGTAAATCAATAGGGCATATCTTATTCAAGAAAAATAAGATAGTAATATTAAGATATATCTTGGTGGAATTACTAAGCTTTCAGGATATGGGTATTCACTTTGAGAAAGTAACTGTAGGTTTTAGATTTTTTTCAGTACAATACTCAGTTTCAAAAAAGTGAAACAATCCCCACAAAATTCTCAGGGAAAGAAAATTTTACCAGTGATTTATCAATAGCTGACTGGTACTATTCTCAGACATATAAGAATTCTGGGAAAAATGTACCCATGAGTCATGGGTACAGCTTGAAGGAAAAAAACATATTTGATGATAACCTAGTGAGACCTGAAAGATGTATCAAAACAAAGATCTCACTCATAAGAAGAGTGAAATTGTTCAAATACCAGCACAAAGACTGAAAGATGCCAGGAATTATGATTACAAAATGTTAATATTATACACTTTGACAGTGTAAAATTGGTAATAGAGCAAAGTAAGGAGATGGAGGGATGGACAGATGAGAGAAATAAGAACTGTGCTAACTCTGTGTATTTATAGTCAGAACCTCATAACTGACATGAAATGTGTGCTTTGAAATAAATAGAACCTCTGAAAGGAAAAATAAACAAAAAATTAGCTTTTAAAATAGAAGGTATTTTAGAAATAATACATTTTGTGATTATTTATTTGAGGATTAATAGCAGCTTCCCTTTAACTTTAATTGAATTTAGTTCATTCTCGATTAAACTTAAAATTAAATGAATTAATTTGTATTATAACAGCGCATATGGTATCATTTCATGTTCTAAATGTATTTAAAGTGCTCTGTCTCTGTGTCTGGTTTATCTATTTTTTTTCTTTCTGTAAATACTTTAAGAGGTAAAAGAATTGATTATTTCTATATGGTAGGATTTAAGAAATTAAAAATTTTTTTTCTAGACTTTCAGAAGTTCTTAGAAGTACTATGGTTATTTTTGGGGGGAGGAGGGGAGGTGAGGAAGATTGGTCCAGAGCTAACAACTGTTACCAATCTTCCTCTTCTTTACTTGAGGGACATTGTTGCTGAGCTGACATCTGTGCCAGTCTTCCTCTATTTTGTACATGGGATGCTGCCACAGCGCGGCTTGAGAATCGGTGTGTAGTTCTGTGCCTAGGATCGAAACCCATGAACTCTGGGCTACTGAAGCAGAGCACATGAACTCAACTCCTATGCCACCGGGCCAGCCCCAACTTTTACCTTTCTTAGGGTGGTCTGCTACCCAGGCATTTTTTTTTATTAACAAAATCTTTTCCAAAATTTGCAGATATTGTGCTTTAGTCTTCCTTTCTAATCTTCAGATCTGGTCTCCCCTTTAAACTAATATCTATTTAATCCAAAAGAAGTGCTAGTTCTGTTTCTCTAAATTCATTCTTCTTAATCTGCAATAGACATAAAATAAAGTTTGTACTCTACAATCTACAAGTTATACTTAGAATTAATATGATAATACATAATTTTCACAATTGTATATTGCCAATATTTATTTTTAGGTTTTAATGATTTTAAATTATGTAATGAGAGACTTAAAATTATTTGTAAAGGTACAATTAAACCAATACTATTTACATAAACCATTCTGATATGTTGTTTCATCAAAAATTATTTCACCATTATTTTATTTATTTTTAGTAGGGCATTTCTTCGCCTCTTCTTCTGTTCAGAAAATGTTATTTTCAATCTAAATAGCAAGTTCTCCCTAGCACTCAGAAACATGTTCAAATAAGCCAAAAAAGAAGTTAATATTACAAGAAATTTTAAGATTTCATGTGACCAATTACACTCATATAACCCTGAAAGTATCTGGGAAATAGACTCTTATTATTTCTAGGGCCATAGTGATTAATGATCCGTCATAATATTGCAGTCTGATCTTTTAAGAAAAATCCAGTTTCATGACTATATTGTTACAATTGTGGTGAAAGTGTCCATTCAATTTATTAGCTTACTTTTAAAAAATGTCCTTATACTAACATGATGCTTTTTAACTGAATTATATCAAAATAACCATGTGTCATGTTTTTCTTCCTTTATACTATCTATTTAATAATAAAAGTATTCTTGTGTTTTCATATTACTTTAGACCAATATAAAATAAGTTTTAATAAAGTTGTACAGCAATTAGTGAATAGTTTTGAAAATGTTTAATTTCCAATTAAATTTAAAATACCATTTATCCAATTATAAGTGATTTTAATACCTCAATTCAAATTTTTATTACATACAGTAGCTATTTTAACAAATATTAAACCATTTTCCCCCTAGCTTACTTAAGAATCATATTTTACTCCAAAAATAGTAGCTATTCTTTTCTGGTATTAATGTCTTACTTGCTCTCATTTTTCTACAGATTGAATAGCTGATGATCATAATTAATTAAGTAAGTCTACAGGACCAGTTTGACAATAATGGAATTGAAATAGAATACAAAATCAGAGAGCTAAGAAGTTGAAGTATAAAATCTTTCAGATAATAAAGATAGATTTGGCTCAGTAATGTGTCCATCGGATAGATCCAAGACATACAGCTACAGAGCTTTCCTCGGCATTCCATCACGACTTTGAAATTTATCAGATTTAAAATATATATAATCACAAATCGTTTTATATTAAAAGTGATAAAATGGCAAGAGTAAAAGTATAACGTCTTTCATTTATTCATTCATCCATTTCTGCAACAAATATTAGTTAACATTTGTCAGTCACTACTCTATACATTGGAAATTAAAACATACGAGTTGAATCATCCATCCAGAGAGCAGAGTTTTAAGGACTGAGGATATAAAAATGAAGATGACAAAATTGTTGTCCATAATGAACTCATTGTCCAGTATAGGAATGGGAAGAGAAATTAACAAACAAACAAAAATTTAAAATCTAGTATGATCAGTGCTATTATTTATAATGGTCCATTTGTGGAAATATGTAAAATAAAAGTGATAAACATTATTTAGTAAATTCTATTAAAACTAAAGATGTACTTTTCTAAAGTTATGTTCCTTAAAGATTTTTTATTTCAAATAACTTCCTGTATTGTTGTTGTCATGTACTTTTCTAGCATAATTACAAACAGCACTGCATTTTTGTTTGCTATATTCAATGCTTCAGAGACGGTAAAGTAAATCTAGAAAGAAAAATTGAAGAAGGCAAAGCATTTTATTTTCCATAAACATTGACAAAAATTCTTGAGACCATAGTAGTGTTCTCAGTCAGGCTTAACCTTTGGTTACATGATGAAATGACTGAATGATCTATTAGCTGTTCTCAAAATTTTCATTATTTTGTGTCAATTTAGTAAAGCTCTGCAATTACTTATGTGTGGGAAGACAAAAGAAGCAAATGAACACTAATGGCCATGTAATCTAAGGTATTGAGTCAGATGCCTGAGTCCATGCCCCATATTTTTAAAGACATACTTAATTTGAGGACATTTTCATACTAGTGAAAAAATGCTTAGAATAACGCAGTGAAATATAAAATCATTATTACATATTAACTAATTTTATCTGTCAGTTGTAGAATATTGATGTACTCAAATACTAAGACAAGCTTAAATGTTTGCACACCAATGAAGTTAAATGAAAATGACAAAAGAGAAAAATATCTATTCCTTGAGAAGATAATAGATCTAGCTCAGTGAAATTTATATTTTAAGCACTTTAACTGCAATTTAAAAATATGAATTATGTTATTTTTCATAGTTTTGCCTAATATGGTGCGTATTTATTTATTTCCAGATATTTCTATAATAATTTTCCACCTAAGTACACTGTATGTACATATATATTTTGTTAAATATAGATATACTTACGTAGATACATGTAAATATGTGGGTGTATATTCTCTACCCTTACTCATTACTCACATATCTCTTGTGACACTCCACTTTATACTATCTTATATCCAAACTCTTCAGCTATCAAATCCTTCATAACTTTGTCCCAACTAACTTTTCTGTCCTGATTTTTCACTAGTACTTACGTGTGTCCTGCCTTATAGCCAGACTGGTTTGCTGCTGTTTGGGTGAACATGTTCTGTCCTAATGCATTTATCACTTTCCATTTCCACCACTGAAAATTCTTCAGCAGTAAATACAGAGGACAAATTTGGGTAACTAACTGTGTTCATGAAGTCTTCCATGAATTCTTCAAATTAATTGGTGTCTCTTGTTCATTTGGACCATTTTTTCTAGGTATATCTTAAATCATAACAAACATCCACATACTTAACTGGCATAAAAATTAAAATAGCATGCTCATGCATCTTGTGGGTGAAGAATTAGGACAAGGCACAGTGGATATGGCTTATCTCTGTTTCCCAATGTCTGGGGCTTCAGGATGGAGGTTTGAATGGCTGGAAATGATCCAAAAGGCTGGGGATGGCATTATTTGGCCATGACTTTATTGATTTGTCTATGGCCTGAGCTTAGAAGGCTCACAGATTTGGCTCAGTTAAAACTGATGACCTAAGCACTCATGCATGAGCATTTCATGTGGCCGGACTTCCTCAAATATGCTGTCCTCAGGATGATCAGATCTTGCATTGTAACTCAGGGCTGCGAGGGTGATTGTGGCAGTGAAGTGGAAGCCACACGGTGTGCTCTGCCTGGTTTCAGAAGTTAGGCAATGTTGCTTTGCTACAAGTGCTATCTAAGGCCAGTGGAGGTCCAAGGGGCAAGCAACAGCATCCTACTCCTAGAGGGAAGGAGGAGCAAAGAACTTGGGGCCATTTAGAAAATCACCACAGACTTCCGTCTATAAGATTCTATCAAACATAATTGTATTTTCTGAGATTTTCGTTTTTCCTGTTGCTGTTTTTCCTGATCGCTCCACCTGGACTAAAACACCTTGAAGGAGTAGCTATTTTCCTGCCTCCCAAATCTTTGCGTGGCCATCCCAGTAGTGGGCAAAGATCATCAATTAATTTTTGAATGAAATTGCATTTAATTTTGTCTTTAGAATGGGTATTCTTTTGCGTTTGGAAAAAAACTAAGTTTGATTGCTCATACTTCTTTGCAAATGAGCCTGAATACACTCACACAACTGCATACACATATACATACATTTTATTATACATTGAAAGTTTAACCTAGCTTGATTTATTCCTTTATTCCACGAGAGATTACTGGGCACCTATTAGGCACAGGACTTGAAACTGAGTGTAATGTGGTGATTAAAACTGACATTTTTTGGCTCATGAATCCTATAGTCTAGTGATGATGACTAATATTCAAATAAATCAAACATGTTTACTGAATTATGGAATAGAATTAAGGGCCACAAAGAATGAACACAGGGTCTCATAATTTAGTTAGGATCATTCATATTTAATTTATTTTTGAAAGGAAAATATTTCATTTCATAACCACCCTGTAAATGAATACTTATTGTGCAGCGTGGCTAAAGGTATTGAAATCTCATGTATGTATATATGAAATTTGTTACAAGAAAGGAAGCCAAAGATCATTTAAAATTCCAAAATTATCTTATTTACCTAAGTACATTAATTTAGGTCTTAGAAAATTGTTTCCACAATCTCTTTTCTACTTTGAATGAAAGAGAAATTTGAAAATTATCTGGGTTTTTAAATTTCGTTCTAGAACACAATACACGTGCTGAAATCATAGTTAATCTTTCTTGGGTGAATAAAATCATTATGTATAAAATCATCACATCTATTTACCTACTGTTGCCTTAAAATTATGGCTTTTTTGTGATTATTGCAGTCTACTATGGTAAACTGTGTTATTATCTTGATCATAAGCATTGAATGAATCATTGAATAATATACTAGGGATTTTTTTTTTTTGATTAGCACAATCTTGAATTTCTGACAGGAAACTTTTTCTGTGTCACCATATTTAAGTTAAATCTGGGCAAACATTATTGACACAATAGGTGACCATTTTCTCATATGCAATGCAAACATGTCAACACTCAGTGATTTAAAATGATATATCCCATTTTTGTCAGTATAGAAATAAACCTTAGTGCTAAGACTAAGTGTTTGTCTAAACAAAATTTAAAAGTGGTGTTTCATGTTTAATGCTCTGCTAGCCAGTGCATCTTGCAATATGATATTTTGTGAGATCTATAAATTGGTGTATAATAGCCATCAGAGTATATTTTTCCTTGATAGATCAAAGCAATTTATGACTAAAGGTAAATCACAAATCAAAATTCTGAATAGATATTAAATGAAATTGAATCTAGCTCTTGGTATTTGGATTTCATAATTGCTAGAATGACTCAATGAGTGTGGCTTTTGTTTTAATGCTGCAGCACAGCAAACAAAAAAGATATAACAGAATTGATAAAGAGAACAGCAGATGCCTCATTGTTTATCTGTTTTTCTTTCTTGAGTACAGTTGCAAACATTCTTTGACAGTGCATTTGCAATGATGTGGATGGGCATCTATTTATGAATTCAACTAGCTGATCTTTGTTAACCTGAGAAAATGATAACAAAGCCTGTGATATGACAAAGCCAATCTGAAGCTGTGACTCACGGAAAAATTCCATTGCTCTTGAAACTGACACAGTTACGGTTTGTCTTTAGTTTACATCATAAAAAAGGTCTTCATTTTATTAGTTCTGTTTTAAGATAATTCTTGTGTGTCCAAAGTGTAAACGGGCATTAAGAAGCAAATAGTCACCTTTATAAACCAAATAAAAGAAAAGCAAATGTTCTGGATTCAGGTAGTTGCTTGTACTTTGTACTTCATATAAATGTAAAAGGAAATTGGTACAGAATAGTTTTCTCATTTGAGCCTAGGAAATTTCAATGTTATCTATTGCATTTGGAATATAAAATAGTCTTATCTCTTACTCATTATAAGCACATGACACTTTTGAAGACTTGTGTCTTTCAAAATTTTCAGTGGGAAAAGATTTAAAGAATTTCCTGCTGCTGATGACACCAGGAAGCGGAGTGTTAGGCCTGTCTTTGCAGAGAGACAATGGCAAAATTCGGGATGACGTGCTTAGAGTACGAAACGTTTTCTATCACGGACTATTGAAAAGAATTGAGTGTCTCCTGAAGAAGAAATAATAATTATACCTTACATTTGTGGTGCTGCACGACGTGACAAAGAGTTATCTGTGAGCTCCTTGAATGGCAAGATCACAAATGTAGAAGTGAATTCAGTGTGCAGTGTCTACACAACAGGCCACAGGGCAAATTAACCCTCCGAGGCAGCGCCCTCTAGTGTAGGTTTGCTAAAAGTCGAGGTGAGGGGATTGAAAGCCACTTTTCTCTTCTGGTACCCAGAACTGAATTCAAAATATTTCTGATATGAAAGATGTGTAAATCTTTGAGATTGAGGATCAAAAATAAACAAGCAAACAAACAAAAACTACTTTTATTAAGAAAAGAATGTATTGCATAAAAGAATAGTCTATAATATTTCAAAATTGAGTTGAAACAAATCAATACTATTAAGTTATTAACCTACATTAAAAATACTAGATTACGGAAAGAGCAATAAGCAACAATATCAAATGCATTGAATTACTAAAGCTGTAGGTTTTAAATAACAAAATGTAATAATCACAATAATAAATATTATTTATCATATTATATGCATTATTATGTAAATTAGAAATAAATATTTATTATTGCATATATATTATGTTAATAAATAATAAGTTCACCTAGTTGAACTACTTGCAGATAATTTATATGATTATTATACTACTGTTATCTTAGAAAAGTATTACTTTTGGGGGGAGATTTTTATTTTGATGTCTTTTATGGTTTACAAAATATAGCATTAACTAATATTCAGCTTTGTGTCACCATAACTGTTGTGACATTGAGGTCTTTTAGCAGCAATCATGGGTCAGGCTCAAGGTATAAGCTAAAGACATGGTTATGGCACACAGCTTAGATTAAGTGATTTGCGGGGAGATCTGCAGAAGGAATAGCAAAGAGCATACATTAAAAGTCACCAACATCCAGAAAGAGCCAAAGAAATAGGATGCATGAATCTTGGGAGCCTTTGTTAAGGAAATTCAAATCTCTTTGTCTCTTGCTTATCTATGTTATAATAAATTGGTCACCTAAATGCCAGATCATTCACCAAGACATCTGAAACTTGTCAACTAGGTTAGGAACACACATTTGAGATCTATCTATCTATCTATCTATCTATCTATCTATCTGGATAAATCATATCAAGTTCCATATCTGCGGATTGCTTAGATTAGTGAACTTCTCAGAGATTCAGAGATGGTCTTATTTTCAATCTCCTTAATGTCAGGTACATAGTATTTATCATTTCTCATTTTCTATATTCTCAAATTTTCACGTCCTATCAGTTTTAATAATCTATAGTTTGATCAATTGTTTTTAATAAAGGTGAAATAAATTGAAATTAATGTGGATTATATTGATAGCAATGGTTTATGTTTTTGTGCAGGTAACACAGTACAATCAAATTGTACAATAGGGTTCACTAGCTTGGCTAGATCTGGAACTCACAATTGTCCAGCTTACGCTGATTGTCATTTCCTCTTCACCCTTATAATATAATATTTGTATTATTTGAAGTGTATTGTGGCTAAAGAGGCTCCACAAAAATAATTTAAATCAGTCCCACAAGTCGTGTTCAGATAGATAGAGGCATATGGAGCAGTTAGTGGGGCTTGAAGGATGAGAGAGTAGAGGCAAAATTATGGAGATAGACTAAGAACCCTTGAATTATAGTTTCTCCAAAGAGCAAAGGTCTTGTGAGTAACCACAAAAGTAGGACCTAGAGGTGAGGAGACAGCAAGACTCAGTAGCAAGCTTAAATTTAGCAAAAGCAAGGGCAAAGGGTGTGGTTGAACATTGAATCAATGGAATATTGGCAATTGCAGCTGTGGCACCTTGCTTTGCCAGAGCTTAGCAATAGAAGTGGTTTTGGGGACAATTTAAACTCATTGAAGAGTGCACGTAAGACTACCCATTAGACACCAAATTAACTGAATAAAAAAGCCTAACTCCTTTCAGTCATGTAAAGGGACAACAATGCAAACACAATCTTGGAAATATTATGACTGTATTGTTACTGGTAATTTTGCCAATGTTTGGGGGTATTTGGAACAATTATATACTGTACGTTTATGTGGGTTAGTTTGATTAGAACAGAATGATAATATCTTTAAAATCACGTAGTAGGACAGGATTGTTCTTAGAAAATCTGGCAACTTTCATGATCTTACTCTAGGTAATTATTTCACTGGTAATTATTCAATAGAGAATTCTATAAGAATCTCATATCTTTAGAATTAAATCTTTCTCTCCATCTTCCTACATAGCCTATATCTTATGATGATAAATTTTGGAGTCAACTAACCAATTTTTAGCAATTATTATGA
The DNA here is from genome assembly GCF_021613505.1 of Equus quagga. Lineage (NCBI taxonomy): Eukaryota > Metazoa > Chordata > Mammalia > Perissodactyla > Equidae > Equus > Equus quagga. The sequence continues at coordinate 130,102,614 of NC_060269.1, forward strand.
CTATATTTGTAGTGATGCCCAATATTTCAGATTTAAATGCATACTGCCAAGCATACCACTCTCAAGAGCCTCTTTTATCTTTGTTTTGAATATGCGGTTTTATCTGTTTATGCTGAAATGAGACAATGCATAAATGTTCTTTCGTCTTGATACCTCATTTTGTTAAGTTGCAAAAAACTAATTAGCATATGTGGTGAGTACAAATCTTACTTTAAAATTCATTTTGAATCTTCATTCTGCTTTCATGGTGGAAACAAAATTTTAACCTGGAGTCAGTTTTTTCTCTTAGCCTTAGTTCTGGGTGTGTAGACTATGTCATGGGATTAGTAAGGGGGGAGTAGTAAATCTTGTTCTCTAAGTTAAATCTCCACACTATAATATTTCCCCCAAGATATCCATAATTGTCTCTAGTCACTGGTCATCGGTCTCCACGAAATGCTGTGGAGAGCCTCTCCATTCCCATCTTTTTAACTCTTTCAGGTTTTGTAATTATCCCAACCACTACCTTGTCCCAACCGGCTGTATTTGAATTATTTTGCCTCCCATGCCATACTAACAAAAAGAAAGCACTGTTTAAGCTCAGCCTGCCTACATACACCATTGAGGCAACTCTCTTCTTGGAACGTTGCTACCCCTTAACTCCTGGTTCTACCCAGACAATCCTGTAAAATTGTCTTTATCTTTAAAATTCCTCAATCCTATAAGAAGTGATTGCAGATCCCCTTTCCCCAGAACCCCATTTCTTCTTGCTTTTCCATTGAATTTCTTTGCTTTCTCAAGCCTACCAGAGTCTTTTCCAGTCTTGGAGGGAATTGAGGAAGAAAATATTGCTTTCTCTCATTCTGTTTCCTGATAAATACATTGCCTTTTTGTGATTCCTTTACATTCCTTTAAGTGACTAGAGTTCAGAAAATTAAAATCGAGGAATAGACTCCCATTTTCTATGCTATAGTCTATGGTACATTTTCCCTGAGGCAAACGAGCATAAAATTATTTAATCGAGAAAGGGCAGTGGAGGTAATAGAAAATCATATTTCAGAGACATAATCTTGAGTCACATGTAATACACATGACTATTAGGACTGAAGGGGGAAAGAAAGAGGAAAGAAGTCTACAATTCTTGAAATAATTGTAAAAATGAGGAGCAGAGATTCCTTAAATAAAATTCAGAGCCTTTGGAAAACTGGCATGGAACAAGGGCAGAAAGAATGGTGCTAATAAATATGAGAAAGAAAATTTGTTGTTAGTACCCTCAAGCTGATTCTGACTCCTAGTCACCCTATGTACAGCAGAGCAGAACCCTGCCCTGTCTTCTTGCACCATCCTCTCACCTTCCAGTGCTATATAAGACAATACTCTGCTATTCACAGGGTTTTCATGGCTAATTTTTTGGAAGTGGGTGGCCAGGTCTTTCTCCCTGGTCTGTCTAGTCTGGAAACTCTGCTGTAACCTGTCCACCGTGGGTGACCCTGATGGTGTTTGAAATACCAGTGACATAGCTTTCAGCATCACAGTAACACTAAGCCCCCACAGTATGACAATCAACTATATATATTTAAAACCTTTTATTATTATACTTAATGTTATTATTTGTAGAGTGCAATTGATCATTTTTTTATTTTTTAAACTAATATAACACCTAAAATATTAGTTGTTGAGGTTATTTGTTTGGATTTACCCTCTTATTGATATTTGGTGATAGCTGAAAAATGTGAAGGAAGAGGAACAATCTAAAATGCTTAAGGAGTGAAAGAATTTGTTTCCCTTCCTGAGTTTATTTATTATGCATAGTATGTACTATGAGCTAGGATACTTTGAAAGGTAGACAATTTATAGTTCCTGCCCTTAGAGTGCTCAGGCTCACAGTATAATTGGCAAATAGTGAGTGCTAAATTGATAATTATGGAATATGAAGTGTATAAACTTGTGAATAAAATACCAAGGAAATCTGAGGAGAAACCAACTATGTCACTGGAATGGTTCTCAAAGCTTTCACACAGGAGTCTATGCTTGAGTTTATACATTGTATAAAAAGACAATAAGTAACAGTCAAAAGATAGCAAAGAGTAAAGACTTTCCTAGCAGAGGAGAAGAGATGAGGATGTGAAATTTCTGATTCTAACTGGGATGGAGTAACGAGTACTAAACTAACCCTATCACTGTGGACAACTATATGACTGGATAAACTACATGAAACAACTGTTTGCAGCTATTTGACATAGGCAGAACAAGATCGTGATCCGTGAGAGAAGAGAAACAAACAAGGTGAATTGCAATAAACGTACCACCAAAAGACGAAGTTATTATTGATATAATAATTAAAACTTATTCCAACAATGTTTTTATGAAAAATAATCTCAATGTCTCCTTTCTTCTTTTATTTTTACTGAGGAACCAAAAAGTTAACTAGATGAATGCATAACTAACTACACTTACTATTTATTTCATACTTACTATATGACAAGAACAGTGCTAATTATTTTATACGCTTGTGGTCAATGACTCTGGCTTATGGGGGTGTAGCAAAGTAGCTGGAGTTAGAGTGTTAACTCAAGTGGAGTTAAGAGGATGGGACACATGAGAAGAAATGGACAAATTGTTAGGCTGAAGATACCTTTAGATATTGAAATTGTCTTTCAAGATGGCAGGAGTTCTTGTATTTCCAAGACTTTTTAGAACGAAACTGTATACATTTTATAATACAGAAAGCTTAATTCACATATTCTTTAAAAAACTTGAGTAAATATTTACAATTATTTTTCCCGGTAGATAGAGTAACAGCTAAAATCTTGCAGGAATATTCAGTAGAACGCTTAGGTCACACTGCCTCATAGACAGAGGCAGAAAAGCCTGTGTTAACTGTGGTATAAGTAATATTTGTGATATAAATTTCAGGTAGACTAGTTCATAAATTATAGTTTTGTATGGACCCTGCCCTCCTGAAGCATTTGTTCTTTTCTGACCAAAATGCAAGGAAACGTTTACAGCACAGCATGTGAGGAAAGATTTAGTATTTTAGCTTTATCTGCCTATTGGTAGACGTGAGTAATTTTTATATTACAAGGAAAAATGGATCCAGAGAGTCTGATATTAAATTCTTAGCCAAGTTCCAAAATCTCAGTTAGATCTAAGTAAAGGCGTGTTCCTGTGTAAGCTCCGTAAAGGGATTTCTGTACCCGTGTATTGATTAGTCACCTGTGGGAGACTGCATTCTGCAAGAAAGATAAACATCTACTTGGGGCCCTATTCTTTGAAAGAAAGCACTTATTTAAGTGAGGAAATCTAAAACTATTTTTCTTAAATTGATGAGGGCAAAACCCATGGCATTTTTTTCTAAATTATTTTCTTTCTATTCTGTGTGATTCACAGAAACTGGCTCACAATTTTCCTCAGTTTTACAACTCCTGCTATCATTAAATGTGACTATAATATCCAGGAAGACATCTTAACCTCACAAGTAATTGACCTCTTCCACTCTAATTAGCTTTAACTCAGCTTTCTGTGAGCCATAAATTTCTGGGGCTACAGTGTTACATGTAACATATACGTGCAGAAATTCCAATCTGTGCCCTTCACTTCACATTATTCCAGCTTGCAAACTGATACTTTTAACTCTCACTATATATTTGATGTTTTTTATCCATTCACCTATTCAATCTACAGGGCTCAAACCCCTACTATGAAGTAATAACTCACCAAACTCTCCAAGTTGGATGCTGAAAATATAAACATAGTTGTCTCAACTATATTTATAGTTGTATCCTTAATGAACTTTGTTTAATGTATGTATTTTTCAAGTAACCAGATAAATGCGTATTAAAAATGATAAAGGATATATTCACTGTGTGCTGTCAGAAAAGAAAGGAAGGAATAGCAAACTCTGTCTGGAAGGATTAAGGATCATTTGAAGAGAATATGACTTCCGAATTGAGCATAAGGTCGGTGGGAGAAGCAGGAGAATCCACACCAAATAACAGCCCAAAGACCTGAAATGCCCTGTGACTTCAGGGGTTCTATTTCATTGCATCTGTAAATACAAAAGACGAGGTTGGAAACGTGCCATGTTTTTAGATCATAAAGGACTCTGTGTTCCATGTTAAGGATTAGGAATCACAAGCCACTTTGCAATCTTTAGAATTTGGCTTTAGTTATCATTAATCAGAAGTGGAGTCAAATTCAGGGAGGAGATATAAATCTATTTCTTACTCTCCTTCATCTAACCTATTGAGACCTTCAAATTCTGTTTCAGAAGTGTGAACTACAATACCTGGCTGAATGATGGAATAAAGTTTCAAGTTAGACAACATAATTATTGTGTTGTTAAAATCCATTAATCAAAGTGAGTCTACATCCACCCTCTTGATTATTAAACAATAAAAATATTGAAAGATTGACCTCCCATTCAAATGAAAAGAAAATTGATGGCTTCTCCCAGGAAATCATGTGCTGGCATTTATTGTCAGTTAGGGCCATGCAGAAAATAGACATTCCAAGAAAATATTAATGTCAGAAATTTTGTTTAAAACTGTTAGTACCATTTATCTGAAAGCATATGTGCGCGTGTAAACACATATTATCTTTTGATCTCTCTCTCTTTATCTCTTTCACCCACTCTTTGTTTCCTTCTCTCATTGTCTTGGTATCCATATCTCTTACAGATAAAAACCACTTCACTATTGCCCTAGAAATGCTTTTTCTTTATCAACTTATCTTTTGCTTCTGTCCACTTAGACGGAATTCCATGAATTTGCAGATTGCACTCCTATGTTCTGTTTGGAATTTTTGCTTCATATTTTGCAATAAAAATTCTCTAGAGAGACAACCTGACAGGCTCAACAGTTAATAAACGATATGTATATTTTTACTTCTCCAACTTCTTGTCACTCATAATTTACTTCCTGTCTCCCTCTATTACAGACAAACCTTACTCCATTCCGGTCTTCAAATGTGTCCTGCTCTCTTGCCACTCTCCCCAATCCCAAATCTACCTCCCAACCCCCCATCCCAACCCTGCTCTGCTTCCCCTGCTCAGTTCATCCTCCCGCCCTCAGCTGAGATAAGGTGTTCCAAGGCTATTCCCTGAACCAGTTTTGTGTTTTCTAATTACAGTGAACTTTCTTTATCATGACATTTTAGGAAACATTTTGATCTCTTATTTGCTTTAGCACTAGACTAAGATTTGCAAAGTCAGGGCACTGTCCACTTTGGCCAATATTTTATCCATGGGGCTCATTTTGATTTCCTAGCATATACATCCACATTATTTGCTGCATAAATGACTAAAAGGAGTGAGGGAAAACTCCACTCTTGGTTCAAGTCCCTTATTAGCTTTGCCACCTTAAACATCATCCTTCAACTTCTCTGAGCTTCAAGCTTCTAAGATACAAAATGAGAGTATTGAACTAGATGGCAACCAATTTCTTTTGCAGGTCTACAATTCTTCAACTCTTTAAATGGTAATATTTAGAGGAAACCTGCTTTCTATTGGCATCATATTTCCATATTGCCTGACCTGCACCAAAATAATGTTACTCATTTCATTTCTCTTGATATAAGGAAGAGTGATTTATCTGACTGGCTAGTTTTGGGGAAGGAACAGGCCATGAGAGTATTTGATGATAGAGAGGCCTTGTTCTCTCCTGCTTGCACTAAAATGGTCAGGGCAGATTCTGTTCCTGTAGGTGGAGGTCTGCAGTTGACTAATACTGTCTGTGACCAGGGAATTAAGTGCGTCCGACTTAGGCCCATTTGCCTAAGGACCTAAGTCATATAATGAAGCCACTGTATCAGTAATGGAGGTCGTACTTTGATTTTCATTTTCAAGATGCTTTTGTCTGTCTCTATTCTGGGTCTGAACTTTGGAGGAAAAGATGGGAGTATTATTTATGAAATCTCTAAAATCTCAAGCGATAAAAGCTCAACAGAATAGACTTATTGTTCTTTGTTTTTAATTCTTTTAGATAAACAGAAGTATATTTTCAATATTTGTGTGTGTGTTCTTATTTACAAAGATATTTATTCTTTAAATTATATTGTAAATTTAAACTTGAATATTTACACGCTCAATCTGTAACTATTGTGTTTGGTTACATTCCTGTCCAGTGGTACAAGGAACAGTCTATGAGAGCAAGACAATTCCCCAATGGAGATTTGCACATTCTGAAAAGGGAAATAATCACAGGTAAACTAGTAAAATAAATGGCATAGAAAGTTCTATTTTCCCAATGTTGCTCTTTACATGACTTCAAATAATAAAAATTTCTAATTGTTTTATGAAAAATAAGGCAGTAGTGAAATTTTAAAGCAAAACTGAGGAGTGCTAATATTTTCCTCCTATTGTGTTACCATGAGCTTCTTTCTTTGGAGGGAGAATGGTGAACCACCTTACGTGTTCCTGTTGCATTGGGCACAGGAGTGGCTGACAGGCCCAGAAGGACGTTGTCTACCTGAGCACAGGGACTGATCCAGGAGCGGGCTTGTGAACTAAACAGGGTCAAGATCCCTTTTCAGGAATTTATAAGGACATTGGAGAAAATGAGGATCTATCTATTACTGAAGTTATGGACCTTAAAAATTATAAAAGCCTAGAACTCTCCGGAAACAACTGGTTGCTAAGGGAGAATACCCATTAGAAGAAAAACACCCAGAGGGAAACAAGAGAGAGATGGCAAGACAGAGACAGAATCCCAATGACACGTGTTCAAATCCTGAAGTCAGTGTTGCATGAAGCCACCTCCACTCCACATACTCGACAGCCACAGCATGGCAAAATACATTCACTTTTCCCCCCTTAAGTTGGTTAGAAATGGATTTCTGAGACCTCTGCTAAGAGTTCTTACACATAACAATAAACACATAACACATGACAATAAAGATTCTTGGAGTTTAAGAAACATAGAATAAAAAATTTGTTAAGGAAGAGTAGAGAATGATTGAGGGATTAAGTAAAAGTTATTTTTGCTTCAACATTTTGCCCATTTAAAAGTTTTATATTTCATTTAGGAGGTGATGAGGAACTTTGGAAGAATTTGGCATGGCGTAGTACATCTATTAACCATGTTTTTCCTGCTATTTTTTCCTGTGCCAACTCTAATACATAGTTGCGGAAAAGGACACTAGCATTACAGCAAAGCTCACCAGAAAGACCACTTTGACACTAGTAATGGGTCTCACGATTGCAGTAAGGAAGTTGGCAGATATATGCCATGTGTGCTACTCATGGTGTAATGGAAAGATTATTGATTTTGGAATCATATTAATCCATTGCTAACTGTATAGATGAAATTGTTGTTTATATGTAGTCACTATAATATGTATTGGTTATTGCAACAACAATGTCTGGCAGTGACTTTTACCCCTTATTTCAAAGATGAGGAAACTGAGACTTATAACAATGAAATAGTTAGCCTAACATCTCAGAACTAGAAGATTTGGGAGTAAATACTCAAATTCAGATTTGTCAGGCACAGTCCTCAAACTTGTTTTTGATCTTTGTTTTTTATGGTTTATTTGTTTATTGATCAACATCCTAGGGGAAAAAATGTGTTATTCTAGTATTCATTAAGAAACAGTAAAGGCCAGTTAAATGGAATGATCCATTAAGAGGTCTTGAGTTGAGATGATACAGCAGTTGACCAAGAATAGGCATTTTTTGAAACCCAAATTAATAATAATGAGAGCACCTGAATGAAAGTTTGCCTACTTCACAACTTTATGTAAGTTTTATGCCTTTCTGTGAACTGGATAGCACCGTAAAGAAACATCAAGACAATTTCAAAATAAAAGGACACCTTTTTAAAAGCTACTGTTAGAAAGCTATTTCTTTGTTTTTATCATCTTTTATTTAACCTCAACATTCATTCTATTCATAAATTGCATAGAAATATGGAAAAAGATACTTTTCTAAATTAAAAGCACTTAATAGAGTTTTTTCCTATTGAGTATCACACTAAATTTCCACACAAAGTTGTCAGAAATCTTTCCCCCTTAATCTATAATACAACAGCAGTAGGAAGGGTCATATTTTACCACCATATACTTAAATTGCTTAGAGGTCGTTGTAACTTTTGTACCATTGGGAGCCCCATATAGATTTATGGGTTGAAATTTTAAATAGCTTTAAAATGAAAATAATATGTTGCCTAAATAATGCCAAGAATATATTTTTACCCTCAAAACCATTCTGTAAAATACTGTCCTACCAAAAAATCAGGGGCAAACAAAGATGAAATAATGTATCTCAAGATATTTAGTTATAAGGACAAGTAATAGGCTAAAACTCCAAATCAAGCATAGTAATATGAATGTGGCCCTAAAATCCATTAATCAAAATCAAAATGCTCTGTGGGTGGACACAGAAACTATGGCATTAGTTACGGCATTAGTTACTACATAGAAATAAACTTGCCTATAAGAATCATAAGTGGTGAAAATTTGGGGAAAATTTCTGTGATTCGATGTTTTACAAGAGTAAGTAGACAAATGCCTTTAAATGTCCTTCTGTTCAAAACCCAAGTGTAGCTCTTGTTGGTAATTGTATATAAAGAAACTTTGATTTCTTGCTAACTTTCTGTAAAAATTATACAGTCATATTTTTTGAAGAGCAGCAACATGTTGCAATACAAAACTCTGGTTCAGAATTTATAGCATTTGGAAATTGGTCTCAGTTGAGCCATCAATAATTATCACATTAGGTTTATCTTGCACAATAATTTCTCTCTGCCTTTGTTTCCTAAGTGATAAGATAAATTATAGGAAAATGTTAGAGCAAGATATATTTATGGAATTTTCTGGCTCTGAGATATGTGTTTACCCGTCTGGAATAATCAGCGATGAATTGTAGATCCTTGAAATAGTGGGGTAACCATTTTTTCTCTGCCTCTATTAAATAAGTGCTATTAATTCTGATGTTTTCTATTACAAAATCCCCCACTTGAAAACATACCCCAAGTATCCACATGGGTGTACCATCGAATGAGTGCACAATGAAGAGGCTGCTGAGGAAGGCTGCATTTGGAGTGGGATTTTCCTGGAAACATTACCTTTCTGTCTCCTTATTTCCCACTCTAGCTTTTGTTGAAAACTTTACAACAGCTTCTTCTACAGATGGCCAAAGAATCTCATTAAAGTTGAATTAAAAGCACTTAGAACTATTGCATTCATTGGTTCAGATCTGCACCAGCTGGAATTTTCATGGTCCGTGGTTCAACAAACCAACATATTGAGGTCATTTCTGGTTTTTTCTGTCAGTTGCACATGATGGAAAATGTCAGTTCCTGATCAGCAACAACTCCAAAAAGTGGCATAGCCAACTAATTTAAGCTGACATGTGTGGCCTGTGTTCACTTTGATGGTTTCATATGTACCAAGACATAACGTGCCTTCAGAAATTGCCAAAGGTGCTATCTTTTAACCTTTATTTGTGAGAACACTTTACCTCATGACTTTGATGGAGTATTATAGTTTCAGCCATTTACAAAATCTCAAAATGTACTATTTATTCTGATATTTTTTACTTTTGATTTTAACCAGAAGACTATTTTTGGAAAATATGAAACTCTCTTCATTCCATTTGTAATGTCCATTTTTGGCTTCTGAAATCCAGCATTACAATGAAAGTTAGAAATGAAACTTATAGAATTACCTCAAATATCCTAAGACAAACAAGACATAGCAAAATATTATCAAATTGGCTTCTACCTCTTACTAATTAGTTTTTAGTCAGTTGTCAAACTGATGTTGATGATTACTAATTTATATTCTAGTAAAATAAGTTATGTGATAAGCTGAAAGTAAATTCTAATTACCTATTTGATTTTTCACTCGCAATGTTTCACCTTTTCTAATTCTTGAAATGGGGTTTTCCTTCATTAAACTGAACAAAGGAAATACCAGTATCTACTGAAGAGTAGAAATTATGATATCACATTAAGAAAAATGTAGAGAGACATCATGTAAGCAGAGCAACAACAATAACAAGAAAAGCCACATATTGAAAATCAAAAAACATAGGCTATTTATAAGATAATTGAGAATATGACAGTGTTTCTTCTTCTGCAAAATGGTATAAATAATTTTACATGTGTAGAAATTTTTCAGAAGTCCAAATTATTAATAAAATACTGAGAGATGCCTATTACCTCTTTCTTTATAATCTATTAGGTTAAAATTTGTGAACTATCAACCTCAAAAGTAAAATCATAAGCATATTCTTCCTAGTATACCTAATTTTCTTTAATTCAATGAACTGTGATAAATGAAAGTTGGGAGGAAAACCTATTTTTCATTCCATGCTTGTCTTAAATTTCAATAGCTCATTTGGCTCTTCCATAGTGTGGGCAGTAAACACTAAGAGGATGTAGAATAGTAAAGAGGGAGAGAAGATGAAGATAGAGAACATGGAAATTTACATGTAGAATTAAGATTGACTAAGAGCCCAGGGTTCTATGCGTTATCGAATCCATGTTTCCTGTTCTAATCAGCGTCCCTTGCTCCAAGACTTTCTGTGTGTGTGCTTCTAAATACCGCAACTGCTATTTTCTTTCGAGGTTTATTTTTGCAGTCTCTCACTTCAGGTTTCCTCCATGAGACTGTCACATCTGAGCATGCCCTCAGTCAGGCTGTGATTGGAAGCCAGACTGCCTGTGCTTCTCCTTGTGGCTTTGTAATTGCCTACATGAAAGCAATCAAACATATCAGCTAGAACAATCACTGTATCAGCTGGAAACCTTTCTTTAATTTAGGTGAACATACCAGTTTAAACACATTTATTTGGACAGTTATTTCTGTGCAGGAGAAATCATGTGTTTATCTCAAGTTTTCTTGAATTGCAGAAGGAGATGTATGGTTTTAGGACCAGAATGTGTGGAGATAATCAGAAGATCTGCCTGGTTCTTTTTCTGTTGCTAAGTGAAATGATGTGAGAATCAACAGGTGACCCCTTTGATGAAAACCTCCACATCTCAGCTTTGTCAAATATTGTTTAGCATTCTTGCAGCCTTTCTTCCTTTATAACAAGCTAACAACAGAAAGCTATTTAGTATTTACTAAATAGATTTTCTTCTTTTCTTAGGGAAAAAAATGAATTGCACAGATGACAGTACATACTCCAAGTCAGTGTTTTCACCCAATTCACGTTTTGCAAACACAGCAATAATAACAATTATAGTCAGTGACACAAACAGACTATATAACACAAGGTGAATGATTGGTGAGTCTGGAATATGGCTTAAAGGGACACAGAAGACTTCGATAAATAAAAACTGGCAATGTAACAGCATTACTGAGACCTCCTTTGATATTAAAACATGTACACATAAGGAAAATGAATAAATCATACTATGTAAATCTTATCTGATTTTCATAACCCTAAATATCTGAAAAAAGTGGAAGAGCTAAAAGATAAAATTAAGACACTAGATCCTTTGTATTCCCTGTAGATATATCTCATTTCAGAATGTACAGAATTGTCTTAAAGTCATTAAACTAAGGAGTGATGCTCTTCAGACACTTGTCAAACCAGGTCTCAAATAATCAGTGGGATCATCCTTATCAAACTCATCCCTTGGTTTTAAATTCTTAGTTTTCCAAAAATTGTCAGTCCCTAGGAATAGTGCTGAAGTCTTATTAATCTTTGAATCCTAGCATATTTCTAAAAATATAAATAATAATCAACACTTGAATGAATTAAATAAAATTATGATCACTCACACACAGAAAATCATATAAGACATAATTAATCCACCATTATTGGGTAAATCCCTGAACACGTATTTACAGCCACTCACTAGGATGATCAACTAGAGAACAGAAATCTTCTATGTCCCTTTGATAAAGAAATATTTTTAAAAAGACCTTCTAATACCTCCTCTTCGACTGAATTCGTCATTAGGTGCTGAAGCAAATGTATGTTTGCTTGATGAATATATTGTAGTGGGCAATCAGCGGGTTGTGAAGAGTACTGCATAGTCTTCCAGACTTTTCAAATACAGATGAGCAGTAGAGAAGAGTTGTTAGACACATCTGCAGTGTTCTAGCCAAAATGAAGTTAAGCATTTATGTTGCATTAACATTACATACTTCTTCGTATTCAAGTAAGATAACTGTATTATGAACTCTATTTTATTTTGGTAATGTGCTTTGGAGAAATAAAGACAAAATGGGGTGAAGAAACTTTCTTTCTTCTCACTTATTGCAGAGAATGTCTCATGCAAAATCATTTGCAAAAGAACAGTCATTTGGGAGAATTAAACTAAAAGAATTGTTTTTGCTGTTTTTTTTGCCCATATAGAAATAAATATTTTTATAGCACGTAGTGCATAGTGGATGCTCAATGAATATTTATTAAATTGTTCTACAATCACAATTTCTACTCCTCATTTTGTCTTTATTTCTTCAAAATTGTAATAAGGTTCAGAAACACTTGTAACTAGAATATCAATTTACTTTGGTTCAATGAAGCACACATTTAAAAATAATCCCAACCCACAGCCCATTGGGTAGATAATTCCCATTCTTAACTCCCTTCTTCTTTGGCAATTTTAATATTATAGCCTGAAAAAGTGAAATATTTTAAGATAAGAATAAGTATGTACCATGACTCTGGCCAATGAAATCTGAGTGGAACTCTACTGTAGGTATCTAGGAAAGCTTTATCCTCCCTAATAAAGATAAGGCACAGATTCCTGCCTTCTTCATGCCTTGAACATAAATTAATATCTGGATCTGTAGCAATCATATGACTGATAGGATGAACAGAATGCAGGGATGCTGAACCAATACCAGCAACTACCCATTACCAGATGACGTCTTAATTAGGCAAACTTTCTATGTAAGTTGCTATGATATTATCAAACATTGATTATATTTTTAAGTTTTCTGTTAGTTTATCCACCCATTCTCATATCTGTTCACTAAATTCAATTCTTAGTGAAAATGGGAAAACGAAGGGTATGGTTAGATTATTTATTTTTTCCTAAGAAATATTATTAAGTACCCCTTCTATTTTCCAAGTCTATCCTAGGCCTGATGATGGATTAAAAAAAAAGGAACATACATAAAAAAATCTTAGCCTGAAAATATACCAATATTTATAGACACTGGTATAAATTATCTAGCAAGGTAATTTTTTTAAACTGCCAGAAAGTATTTGCTCTAACAATAAAATGTATTACATCCAGGAATCAATACAAATCAATAACTATAAGAAATATAACTTGGAAACATTTTAATAATCATCTAAACATCTTTAAAGCTATAAAGGAAATGCAAAATTAATTTTTAGATAGTTTATATATTAATGAAAATTAAAATATTGCATATTAAAACCCATGGCATATGGCCAAAGGTCTATTCAAATAAAATTTATAGCTTTAAAAATGTTATTATTAAGCCAAGATTAATAAAATTAATGTTGGAAGCCTTTCAGCTAAGAGATTAGTAAATCTCTTTTCTTATTAACTGCGATATTGGGAAAAATGAAGGTAAATGCAAAACACATAAATTAGGGAAGAATCAGAAAATAACAACTGTACAATACAATAAAACTATTGGCTGATTCTTAAAGAAAGCCCACATAACTGATTAAATTCTGATCACCTGATCAAAACAACACACACAAATAACTTCAGTTGAGAAAATGTATTTAATCGCGACATTTTAACGTTTTAACAAAATGCTATGTAAACATTGTTTTAATTAATCTGAAATTGAAATAATTACTGATAATTTCAATTCAAAACCCTATACTTAATTGATGTGGAGATTTAAAATAAAAACCTGTGTAGGATAAAACCAGAGAAGAAAAAAGAGCAAATCTAGTTAAAGTGCTATCTCTGGAAGTTCTAAGCCCAGAAAATTTTAGAGACATTTACATCAAGCATCCAACATTCATAGTACAAATAAATTACAAATAAAATTTTAAGACAATAAATGTATTATAATAAATACTATGAATATATGGGACAAAGAAAATATGGGATAAAGTATAGATAATTAACTCATTTATGTTAATTTAGCAAATAAGCATTTCATGCCAAACATTATTCCTCTATTTTGATGCATAACAATAAGAAAAATTACACCTAATTAAAAGCATATAAAGTGGCAATTCTATTAAAAATAACAGGCAAATATTTTGTAAAGGCCGTTCTCACTAAAGATGAAATGAAAGCAAACTCAGTCAAGAAATGAGATCTTTTTCTCTCTCAGGTTGGCATCTGAGTATATCAATATTTCTCAGTATTTCCCCTTTGCCAATCCAAATTTCTCATCCCCAGACCCATATAGTCAGTTTCCACTCTGGAATCTGCACTTAACAATTTAAGCACCTCAAACTCAGCAAGTCCATACATACAAAACTCACACTGTTCTCTTCTAAAGGAAGTCTTCTGAGCTCCTGACCTCAGGAGTAGCACATTCCATGTGAAAATAAGAATTATTATTTATCCTAAATGTCTTATGCTAACTCAGATCCCCATATTACAAGAACTCCTACTTTTACTTCCTAAGTAACTCTTAAATTTCTATTCCTTTCCGTTAAAACGAACCTAAGAAGCCAGGATTACTTCTTACCTGCACTGCTATTTTTTTCCTCCCAATCCATCTTCTTAAATCCAATGGCTACCCTTCCAAATCACTCTGTTCACTGTACGCAGAAATGTCTATTTTGAGTGGAAAACTGATTATAACACTTTCCTGTTTAAAACCTTAAAATGGCTTCTCATTACTCTTTGGATGAATAGCAAAATATTTAACATGGTTTACAAAGCTCTGGGCCTTGGCTGAATTCCAGCCTTTATTGAAACAATTCCTCTCCCCCTCCCACTCATCTCTGTGCTGCAGACACAAGGACCCCCAAGTGCCGTAGCACATGTTGTGCTGAGCCCTTGTGTCTTTTGATGTTGGGCACAGTTCCCTCCTGAAATAAAGGCAACCAAAGAAAGCAATGAGCAACAAGGCACCGGAGTGTTATTGGCTTTGAAGGAAGGACTAGAAAATAAAGATGAACATTACTGGAGACACAGTTTATCTTTTTTATGAATCTTTCCAAGGCTAGCCTTATCCTTTTATACTTTAGTTATTCTTGTTTCTTAATGAAAACTGTTCTGTAATTGACAGTAATGTCAAATATTACTTGTCACAGAGAGCAAAATCTTCCCAATTATGATACATATTATTTACCCTAAGTTGTTATAGACTTCTTTCATCTTTATATAAAATTGTATCTGACAATGCTAATAGTTCTAACTGTGCGAAATATATAATACATTTCAAAATAAAATTGAATTATTAGATTAAGAGAACATGGTAAATTCTTGAATTTGACAAGCAAATTATCCTTTACTAGTCTTAAAAATCAATAGACAAAATGTTGCAAAAAATATATCTGTTAATAATAACAGGTGGAATGTTTATAATAATTTGACGTTTCTATGTTGACTTTCTACATTTGAAGGTAAGAGGTATTTTGCGAGAACTGAAAAGAAATTGATCTTATTGCTTTGCCAGGTATCCATCTGGGAATGGATTTGATGGTGGGAGGAGAAGGATGCTATCTGGGTAAAGCAGTATAGTGTCTGCTCTATTTATCCCTGAAAACTAAGTTAATCACTATTATGATCTGGTTGTAGGGGAGGCAATCACTTTTCTTGTACAGAAAGACCCTTATTAATTTTGAAGTAGGCAAGAATGTGGCTATCAATAAATTTAAATTCTAAATACCTGATTTTACTATAGTCTCCCAGACACCAAGTCTTCTGTCACTCTAAATGACATTGGGAAATGCCAAGTTATATTCGATGAAAAGAGGCAAGGTTTTTCTATTTCTCTCCTTTCCATCAAAGATTTCCTGGATATTAGAGTTATTAGCTCACCTCCCTCATCTTGTCCCAACAAGTTTTATGTTAATTTATGCTCCAGATTAGGTTGAATATATATTATAAATACGAAGTTATTTATAGAAAGGTCAAGGCCATCACAAAAGTATGCATTAGGAACAATGCCTAAAGACATTGATAATGTCCACAGTTCCAATGTGTTGCAGAATAAAAGGAGATCTCCAGTCTTTGTAATGACAGAATTCTCAATGGGTGTCACAATCTTGATCTTTGTCTTTCTTCTCTGGTATCTCCCCACCCACGGAGAGTTACCTTTTCAAGTCTTTCAGCACCTTTATCTCACAAGCTCTCTTGAAAAACATCTAACTCTACCCATTGGAAGAAGTTTCACCTCTTGACTTTCCTTGTTTCCTGTTGCTTTGAGCAGTTCCTCAGGTTTGGGCCACATGACTATGCACGTTTTCTTTTCAAACTTCTCGGACTCAAAAGAGAATAAGCACTTCCAAGCATGAGATCTAATGCAAGTGACCCAATTCTTATTCGGTCTTTGTACTAGTGAAAGTTATTCCTTTTGTGAAATAAGTACAGCTTCAGTGACACACATTTTTTCTTTAGTGATTCAATTAACCCATACTGAATTAACGATCTTTCTCTTTTTCCTACGGTTCTAGTTTTGTCAGTTAGAAACAATACACACCTTTCCCATTACTATTTTCTTGAGATGAATTTGGATCTGTTCTTCCCCCATGAAGAGCCTGGCTGAATTACAAGAGAAAGTACAGGGCTTATTAAAAATTTCTTTCTCTTTGTTACTCAGCAAAACCGGTAAAAGATCCAGTGAACCAGCTCAGATTGCCATATTTTGATTTGAAACCTCCTTTCTAATAGAAGAGGTAAGGAAGAGGATGTTGTCCTTTGTGAATGTTCTCAAATACCTCCTTTTTATCAGCCCCAAAAGATTCCCTTCCTCTCAAAAAAAGCCTCACTCTTGGAGAAAAAAATGGATATTTTTTTTTCTTTTTATAAGATGAAAAGGAAATTATCCAATCATGTCATAAAACAATATATTTTATATATTACAACAAACACAATGATGCTTACAAATTATCAATATCTCTTTAAATCTGCTCAACTATTGTTAATAATTCTGTTGGAAGAAACAAATGGCTGTCTACCAAAGTACTGTTAATAAGATAAAGAAATTATCCAAGTTTCCAAACTCTACCAATATTATTTCCCCAATCCCTTAGTCCATTATTAGACTTTCCTTGGCATCGGGATCCATAACTTCTTAGATAGAGAAGGAAGGAAAGAAGGAGCCATAGGAGATAGAGGAGAAGGAGAAAAGACATAAAACAAGTGAACAAATCTCTTAGAAGAAGGACTGATTTATTTGTTTGTTTTAATAACTGTTTTGACATGAAGTGAAAGGACAGTTTCAGGTTTTATGTTTCTTCTGAATAGTTAATTGTTTGCCTCGTTGCTTATTTAAATAACCAAGATTAGGATGGTGCCAGAGAATGGGGCCACTCTTAGGTTGGATTAGGTAGGAAACAGGAATTGTAGAACATCAAACAGAAGTTGAGAGGGGTTTTTTGGTTGTTTTCCTTTTCATTTCTTTCTATTTGTTTTTAGAACAGTATAAGATTTATTGCAAAATGAGCAGAAGAGATTTCCCATATTCTTCCCATCCCCACCATAGGGGAGGAAGACATTTCCTCTACCCACTCTAGGTCCTTCTGCTGGCTGGGGTACAAATTAAATTCACAGGAGACATAATAGAATAATAGGAGAAAAATTAAACAAAGCTTTGTAACAAGTATACATGGGAGAGACCCAGAAAAACTGAGTAACTCATCAAAATGTTGGAAACTCTCCCCTTAAATACCATCCTCAGCTAAAGACAAAGGAGGATGTTGGGGGTGGGGGAAGTCAGCTATGGGAAATTACCAGAAAAGCACAGTAAACAACAGTAAGTTTATTATGCAGATTTACGTCCTTGCCTTCTGCATTGATAAGAGTTTCTAGAGATAAGGTCACCCCCCCTTCTTTCTGGTACAGAGAGGGAGACACCTTTAGAGATGGAGATTTCCTTTACAAATGCAAATGTCTCCTTACAAAGGATCAAATTCTACTTTTCAAAGTTTCTCTGATGTCTGCAGTTTTTAGAAGTAAGCAGCCCAAAATAATCCTTATGCCATTCAAATATAATCATGTTGATCAATAACATTACATTTAATGGCAAAAACAGATTTTTTTTCAGGAAAGTTTTGTTATAAATTTACAAACTGAATGGTTGGACATTTACAGTATTTTATGATGCTCTTTCATTTGAGATACTTAAATAACAACTTGGACTACTTTTCTCCTCTACCACTCACCCCACCTATAAAGTCAGCTGCTGAATTGGGCACATTTTCTGGAAGAATTTTATCAAAATGAATGAAAACCAACCACTACAATATTCTAATGCTAAGAATTTTTATTTTTCTTGGTCCTCACTTTAGTAGGAAAGCTTTGCCAATTGATGGTCAGGTACTACAAAAGACTCAAGCAATTACTGGCATTTCCCACCAAGAAGTTAGATTCATTGAGAGAGCATTGTTCAAAGGAAGTATAAAACCTGAGCTTTGAAGACTTGTCATTGTTCAATAATCCATGACATTATTGGTGCAAGTGGAGTTCTTAAACTATCATCCTAGATAATTTCTACGTTTTATAATAATGGTCTGCCCACCCAAATTTCTCTTATACTGTCAACAGATTCTTTTCAGACTTTCTTTTGTACATTGGTATGAAGTCCTTGAACTTCGTATTTTGCTGTGTACTGTCAACTCACCAAATTTCCATCTAATAGTGAAGGCTTTTCCTTTGTAACATTGTTCAATGTTATATCTCCATGAAATTAAATTGATTAAGCTCTCAGAAATCTTTGAGATGTTAGTGTTGATTTTTGGCCAGTAAATTCTAAATTGATTTTTTTAATTTTTGAAAATGTTATTATTTATGCAAATTTCTATTAAAAAAGATTACTTCTGAAAGAAAGTACCCATCACTTATTCTTATGTTCTTTGGCATGGAAGAGGGAGCAATTTTCATCTTGTGCTTCACTTACATTAGAGATCTTTGAGAGGCCTATTTATACCATGGCTGCTTCAGGAATGCTGGACTTAGGTATTATATCCATTACATTTTATTCTAAAAGAGTTCACCCAAAATTTGTTGCCATAAAACAATAACCATATTTTAGTTTTCTATTCTATGGCTTGGGGAATGAGGCTGGGCTCAGCTGGATGTTTTGCTGAACCAGGTTGGATTGGCTGATCTTGGCTGGGCTCACTCACGAAGCTGAGGTAAGCTATGGGTCAGCTGCAAGTTGCATCTACGATCCTCCAGCAGGCTAGCCTATTCTTCACCTGACACTCTTAGACTGTCAAGAGTGAAAGCAGAAGTGTACAAATCCTCTTGAGGCTTAGATTTAGAACTGATACAACAGCAATTCTACCACACTGCTATCAACCAAAGCGGAACCCAAGGCCAATTCAGATTCCAGGGGAGGAGAAATAGACCTCAGGCATAAACTCCAAAGAATTGCAATCGTTTTTGCAATATACCGCAATCACTATCCTCTCCTCTGGACTTCAGTATACATGCTAGAGTTTTGGATCAGAGAAAAAGTTTTAGGAAAAGATATTTGAGAATTTCAAGATTTTATTATTTATGAAGAAGTTTCTGAACAACATTGAAAAAGTTATGAAAAATTTTTTCATTGTTTATGAAAACCATGGTGTGTTGATGAGATTTATTTTTATGTGTTTTAAAAAGGGTTTTGATTATTCTAGGAACGTCAACCCTAGGCTTACAAGGACCTTTGGTGCCCAGGAATGAAGGAGCAGAGTCATCACAACCCAGTGTGTTCTGTCAGCAGATCCAGGCAGCCATACTTCAGCTGAACCAAAATCTAGGAGCAGAACATTACCCCACAAATAAATGTCGGACATCATATTGAAGAGCCTTCTGTGTGTGTATGTGTGTGTGCGTGCACGTGTGCGTGCATCTGTTTGGGGGAGGGGTGAATGGGGCAAATGCCTGTGGATCATCCAGCCAAAGTGGCATGTACGCATACTCACCAGGTTTGTTGATCTCTATTTCAGCTATTCTGCGTACTAAGTATACTCATAATGTCACAGGACCATGTGCCTGTCATTGAGAAGAGTTATAGTGTTGTAGAAGACGAAGGTCCAGGCCGCAGAATTTGAGTGACACTACATAGTGATACCATACACCCATGTTATGTAGCTATTTAACATCTGAATTGTATTTCATGTTTTACTACTTTTTTTTTTAAACACAGATAGCTAGCCAGAATGTAGCATGGTGCTTCTTGTCATTTGGGGGCCATCAGTGACAAAAGGAAGAGGGTACATAGAGGGGAAAGGCAGGGCACTGGATTTTTGTCTTGTGAAAGAATTCTACTCTGTTAGGTTGTGTAATGAAGTCAAATATAATACAATTCTTTTCTTTCATGGAAGGATTTCAACAGACTCTGAGCATATAAGTGAATATTACATTTTGGCTAACTATAGAAGAATCTCCACTATAAACTCTCTTTTGGAGCTGATTTCTGATGAAATCTATCCGAAAAGGAATATAAAGAGTGGAATTAACAAAGTAATGAAATACAGCAATCCAATTAAAATTAACATCACTTTCCCTCATCAAGTGGGAAAATGAAACAGTCTAACAGTTAGCTTAACAGCATGAGACACCATCGAAAGCTAGATATAAGTGAGGAAGCAGTAACATTGCTTACACTATACATGAGCTAGGGTACTGACACAGTGATAATAAGAATATTTTACATTTAAATGGTGCCTTACTTGGCAAAAATTTTCTTTTAAATGATTATCATTCTTAGAATGCTTCTTAAATGAAGATAGGTAAGAAGACTATTATCTCTGTCTTAAAATGAAAGTCAGTCTCGGTTAATAGAACTAACATGCTTATCAATTTTAATTCTTTGGGGCTCTTAGAGTTGCTACCAATTACTTTTTAAATATTTTGGGAAATTGACAAGTATCTGTAAATTCCTTGAGAATATATGTTTTAACCTACTTTGGAAATAAATGAATGCTTGACGTTTAACTCGAATTTATAACTTTGAACCTCCAAAAGGCTTATAAGGACTATTCAAACTATCTCATGTTGTGGGAGCATTTCTGAATCAATAATAGACGATATTTTTTGGTGACTTAGGAGAAAGCAAAATAAAAGAAAAAACTCTCATAGTCTTTGCCTATATTTCTAAAAAATACAATATGATTTTACACTGAAGAAATTCTCTCTCATTCCTTTAGTAATGATTATGCACTGAAGCTTGGTCTTAAATGGGTTCTGCAAAATGCCTGCAACCTATGTCTTTTGCAAGGCTCATACTTGGAGTAAGGAATTCAGGTTTTGCTTTTGCTGCATAAGTTCCTTAACTTTTTCTCAGTTTACTCCTCAGAAATGTTCTGATATCTATTCTATCTCCTTTCACACTTGTAAGACTAAGATAACTAGAAATATTTTTTAACATTTTAATATTGTACAAATATAAACACATTTTAGTTACTTCGTATACCATACTTTTAATTATGAGATTACTCTAAGATTTCCTCAGCACTCTCTTGGTTTATTAACTTCTCAAGATATTTATTCTGGAGGCACCCAACTATGAAATTCTCTGTAGATTTTTATCCCCAAAGTCACCTTTGCAATCTTCCCATAAAACTAACGTGATAAAAATTGTTTTCATACGTACCCTTTTATTGATAAAATAAATATTTCCATTGATAAAATGGAAAACATGAAGACCAGTGTTTCTTGACACATGGACAATATAAATAAAAAGCAGGTTGAAATTAATAAGCAGTGAAATGGAAATAAATCACTGTACTAAGAGTCAGGACGTTTACCGTTTCCACTCAGTGTAATGACCTTCAGGAACACACTTCACTTCTCTGGGGCTAGTTTCCTCTTTTCTAATATGAAAAGGTTACCCTAGATAATTTTAGGTCTCCTCTAACTCTGAATTCTATGAAGCTTTACATCATTTTCTCACAATGCTTCATATTTTGTTGACATATCAGCAGGGAACTTCACACTTCATTGGAAATCCATTAAAACAATTACCATGTCATTAGTGAAGACTTTTAATTATGAGCTTAGTAACCTAAAGAATTCACTGTAATAGGCAAGATTAGCTCTGTGAACATGTGCTACATTGGGATGCACTGAGTGGAGAGACGTCTTTCCTTTGGAGAATTTGAAGCTGTCATTCACAAAGCAGTAGGCATTGTTGAGTAAACATGTCAGCTGAAAAGCCAGGGATTCGGGGAAAGATTGATAACCTTTCAGATAGTTTCATGACTAGGAAACCAAGAAAACTGAATGGAACTTTGTTTCATTTGACTTGTTTCAATGAGAGAATAGAGGGTGACAATACTAGGAAGGAACATTCCAAGGATGACAAGGAGGAGGAAGGAAGAGGTGTAGACATGAATTCATAGTTAAAATAAGGAGATCAGGGTCATGACCACAATTCTCCTGCACCGGAACTTTTGGCAAAAGCCCTGGTGACAATTCTCTGTGGGCCTGCCCTCTTTTCAAATATTATGTGCTTTCATTAAAATAAAGATGGCCTGCAACATAGCCCAAGCCCTTGATCAAGTAAGAAATACTTTTCTCCTTTTTTGTATTAAAGTGGAATACTCTATAATGTTACAACTCAAAGCCAAATATATAGTCTGGAAAACAGCTGCCATGTCATCTCCCTAATTCATGGAAGTACTGATTATGACCTGCGCCTTCCTTATATCCTCCCTTGCTTTATTTATCAGACATCTTTTAGTTCTCTCCTTTTCAAGAAATCACTCTGCCATTCACAACCAGAAAATTGAGATTATCCAGGGTTACATTCTCATTCACTTCTTTTTTCATTCTTCTCACAATTTTTTCTGTTTTAATCAAAATTATTCGATTTTAAGGTAATATACTAGCTAGTTCAATAGAAGGAAAACTGATTTTGTGAGAGTGAGAGGAAGCATAGGCCAATAAGTTTAAATATGGGCACAGCAGCGAAATTTTCTAAATCCTGGTTCCTATTTATTCGCTCTGGAAAATTTGTCACAGTGTCTATACTGTCTTGGCTTTTGTTTCCTCCCATGTGAAATCAGAAGTTTCTATGTAATAGGTTCCAAAAAATATCTGGCTTATAGCTTAATAAATGTTAGGAAGATAATACTATGTCATAGAATCTAAATATGTTTTGGACTCTAAGAACTGGGAAGACACTAGGATATAAAGGAATTCCATTTCTCCATCTTTTTTTTAATCTCTTCTGTAGTCCATGTGATATCTTTTTTCCAGTATCTCTTTTCATTTTCCTATCCCAGAAGTATAACCAGTTTGCCAGAATCAACGTTCCCTAAAATCAACCCATATGTGGCAGGGGACTCATATGGCACAAATAACGCCCACTAGCTCTTTCCTAGAAATTCAAAGAAGACTGTGTTGAGGAGTACCTCCGACAGAAGGGGTGTGTAGAAGTAAATCTCTTAAGTACACTGAGTAATCTCTGCTATCTGTATTCCAAAATCTGTATCTCTGATCTCAGCTTCTCCTTTCTGCACAGCTCTGGCAATTATGTCCTCCAAACGAACATCAAAGTAATGTTTGTAAAAGATAAATAAAGTCATAGTTATTATTCCACTTAAAATTCTTCAATTATTCTAGCCTCTTATTGAAAAATATTCAACACTCAATCATGTCTTTAAAAAGTCTTTTGTAATCTAAGTTCAAAGTACCTTCCCTGTGTTATTTTATCACTTGCCGTTACCGAACTCCATAAAACTCAAGTACTGGTAGTTGTCTAAGTGGGTTGTGTCTTCCAAGCTTTTGTACATCTGCGCCTCCTCTCTGGAATATCCAGGACTTCTTGTCCACCTAGTGAAAACTAACACATTCTGTTTCACGTTTTTAAAACAGTGTCGGAGGAGGTTATCAAAAGGATATGACTGCCAGTTGCAATCAGAGGCAATCAGAGGGTCCTGTCCTAACCTCTTCCCATGTCCTTAAAAATGTATGTTCTACCCACCATTCCCACACTAGGAGTTGCGTCAAGGACACAGCCTTAGCAGAGTGAGGTATTGCTGAGACCTTCTGGACTGAATACATGACTGAACCCAGTTAAGTTCTCTATACACACTTTTAACATTCTGGCAAGTGGATGTGGAGATCTACTCATCTTGAGGGAGCCCAAGGCAAGCCTCGTAACTTCCCTTGTTTGTTAAAACAGAGTTTCCCCAGATCAAGGTAGTGTCTGAGGTGTGCTTTATGGAATACATAAAATTAGAATTTTAAAAAATCAACTAAATATATTTAATTAATTAGTTTTATTAGTTAACTAATAAATTTTATAATTTAAAATTAATTTTAGAAATAAACTCTAAAATTTAATATTTATGCAACATCTTTGCATTCTTGAACTATTTTTACTAGTAAATTGCTATTTTTAGTGAGAAAAGAATGAATGAAAGTGTTTCAATCCTCTTAAATCTTAGTTTAACATTTTGTGATATAGCATTTGAGATATAGCACAAAAAATATAGTAGCTTTCCCAGGTAAATAATATTCCCCACAAGTAAACTAATGTAATGCTTGACATAAGCTGACTTTGGGGGTGGGAGAGAAATAACAGGTAAAAGGGCTAAGCTTCTTAACCAGATTGAAGTGCGCAAAATAAAGATAAAATACAGAATAAAAGAAAGCAACATCAATTTTCAGAAATCACAAGATACCACCACATTTTATTGTTTAAATAAGAGCAAAAGAAAATTTGCTTAAAAAATATAGAATCATTAAAACCATAAATAATTTCATTGAAAACTTTTACTACTGTCTTGATCAATTTTCAAATTTATAGTTAACAAATATGATCTTTCATCATGTGTTTATATTTTATGAATAGTTTGCTTACATGAATTCTAATAAGAAATAACTCACAATACCTTTGAAACAAAGAATTATTTACCAAATAACTGTACCTATTTTCTTTTGAATTTGATCAGGTTTATGTATGCTATTTTTAAAATTAACATAATTTTCTTACTCTAAATATCTTGGTGTCATATACATTTTGCATCATAGGTTTCTGAGCAGTCAACGCTCTTGGTTATATTTTAAAATTATCTTAGGAAATTAGAGATCTTTTTCTGTAAGACAGTAAAAGCTCACAATTTCAGGAAGGCACTATAGGCTATATGTCTTTAACCTTGCACACGTATTTACACAGTTATTTGGAATTGATATTTGAACTTGTCTATGGAAAAGATTGTTTTCAAAGTATTTTTAGGATTAAGAGAAATTAGCTAAAATTTTTGTGCAAGCTTTGGAAAACCAGTACATTTCAATTAGTTTCTATTTCATTAATGTTGATTATTTAAATATTGTGGGCATATTTTATATCATTTGAAGAACAAAGAAAAAACAATTTTAAGAGTGGAATATTATTGGAAAACCCTCTTCTATCCAGTTCTCCTGCCCGGACAGCAGTACTATCTAGCCTACTCAATAGTCTCCGGTTTTATTGGGGTATTTCACTGACTAATTAGTTGCTAGGCTGTGATTTAGTGTCAACTCAGAATTGTAAACAGCCAATTTTCTCGTTTGGGAGCTTAAGACTTGCCACTTGTATATTCAAATCAAAATCAACAGTCTTCCACATCTTCACATTTGTTTTCTTTTTGTATTAGATGTCTAAATTTTCACTTCTCCCATCGGATTCATTGTATTGAGTATCTAACTTGTTTCTATCTTTGAAGCTCCTGAAACATTTTTTACACAGCCTAGATATCCAACAGATGCATTGAATATTAATATGAATATATATTTATATAGCATGTATAAACATATATTATCTTAGGCTACATTGTGCTCCACCTGGGTACGGAATCATCGTTTCTCTTGCACTTAATATAGAGTTCTTCCCTGAAGTATTTACTTTTTACGGTTACTTTCTGGAATTGAGAATTCTTCTCTTGTTGCATCTCTCAGTAATCACCACTACTTTGAAGTGGTGCGGGAGAAGCACAGATTGGCCAGAACAAGAGTAGGTTTCTGTAATCTATAAGATTGGAACAAACAGTTCTCAACCCAGGCAGCCTAAGGCACCAGAATGGAAGGAAGCAGCAAAAAGAAATTAACACTTTAAGAGACTATAGATGATTGCCAAAAATCACAGGTGTTACTGAAGTGGTCCTAAACAAAATTATGGGAATCATAATAAAAGCAGCCCAAGGAAAATAAGGCTAGAGTAAGAGGTGAAGGGATTTTGAAAAAATTTTGATGCTTATTTAGAGAGAGAACTTTCACGCATGAGCTAGAAAGGTAATCATTGATAAATTTGTCAAAAAGTATAGCTGTGGAGTGTGGTTCTATTTGACCAACAGAACCTCACTTATAAAGTGGCTTGTACACTTTCTCCATTTGCAAGGTTACATGTCACTGGCTAATACTGGTAAATATACACAGTTATGCTTAATGTGTAACATATAGGGAGAAAAAACCCAATATATTATTAAGAACATGGATTCTGGAAACAGATAGCTAGGTCTGAATTCTGCCTTGGCCACACACTTAATTAAGAGATGGGGAGGTGAGGGGTTAGCCTGGTGGCATAATGGCTAAGTTTGGGCGCTCTGCATTGGTGGCCCTGTGTTTGGATCCCTGGCTCAGACCTTGCACCACTGATCAAGCCATGCTGTGGTGGCATCCCCCATAAAATAGAGGAAGATTGGCACAGACATTAGCTCAGTGACAATCTTCCTCAAGCAAAAAGAGGAAGATTGGCAACAGATGTTAGCTCAGGGCCAATCTTCCTCACCAAAAAAAAAAAAAAAAAGGGGGGGAGATGAGAGAGAGACTGAAATTTATGTCTAGTGTCTTAGCTAGGAAAATTGATAATAGTAGACAGTCTTTGAGTATAATACAACAACAATAATTTGATCACATTTTGACCACTTGTTGTAGTTTTAACAATCATAAGAAATGCAAATCTCAATATAAAATAGATTCTTATAAATATATCTATTGTAAAAATTGGCACACAAAGATGGAAGAAGAAAACATAAATTACTCAACATTCGACCCAATTTGTATCACTAAATGTTAATCTTTCCAGAGATTAATTGAAGAATTTTCAAAAAAGGTGGTTTGTTGGTGAACTGCTGGTATGGATAGCAATATATTTTAACAGTATGGTAATATGCCATCCTTAGTGTTAATGCATTCATGTTATAACCAGCATGGAAAAGTTAGTATTAATTTGAGACTAGCTGGTGCATGGACTGATATAAGCATAATTCACCTGCTGCTTACCATTGCAAATGTAGGAGAAAATAGTTATTATAACTCTCTCTGTCTCTCTGTCTTTCTCTCTCTCTCTATATATATATGTAAGATACATATAGATGCATATATATATCCTACATATACATATGTATCTTAGAGCAAGAGAGTAGTAGGTATATAAAAATATTGATGCCAAATATGTGAGGAAATATGTATCTAAAATTTAATATGAAAGTCATTAAATAGCATATTTTTCTCTTTAAGACAAAGATATATTCCAGGGAATAAGAAATGTTATTATTGATTATATTTTCCAAAAGAACATAGATGCCCTTTGGAAACAGATGGTAATCACTTCACTTATATTCATCATTAACATGAGTAATATTCCATTAAAAATGACTTCCATACATTTCTTTTTCTTCTTCCTGAACTATCGCGTATCTTTGATCATACTGATATGAAAATGTCCAAATGAATGACTGTTTCTTGGCACTCTTATTTTTGTCTCTCTTTTCCTCACCTTCCTCCTCCTTCTTCTCCCCCCTCCTCCTCTTCCACTTCTTCCTTTTTCTCCTCCTTCCAATTCTTGTTCCTATGAATCTGATGGTTATCTGGCATATCCCGATGTCTCAAAGTTCTACTTACCATTTCTAAGCCAAAGTAAATTTAACAAGCTCCCTTAATTAAATTCTTTAATCACTTTTTCAAAAAAAAAATGCTTGTGCATGGTGCAACACTAGAGAAAAAGAATTTATTTAACTGGCCATTCTAACCTTGATAGGACCTCTTTTTTCCTCACATATCATCTAATCATGTTCACTTGTTATTGTTTTATTTTTTTTGCTCTTCAATATATCCCCAGTGCTCCCAGCAGAGGATGTTCTATGGCCCTGAAATTCCAATAAATATTAAAAATTCTGCATATTTCATGCTTGTGTCAATATGGCTTACATGTAGATTGTCAGTTTTCATCCAACCTTTGGCCTTCCACCTAAAACATACTTATAACTTCATAAAGTAGTTTTTAAAAGAACAGAAATGCGTAGGTTAAATAAAACTGTTAAGAACACAAAACAGAATAAATTCATATTTCAGTACGATTTATTTTGCATCATTCTTTCCAGCATTTATATTTCAACAACCTGAGTTAGAATGAATAAAGCACTATCATGGTATCTATATTATTATTACAGCACTAGTCACTTTGACCTTGTAAAATTGTTTTTGTGTATACATGTTTAATCCTTCCTATCTCTTCTACTAGGTTTGTGAGGTCCTTTAGAATATTGTTTTTGTGTTTAATGAATATTGGCTTAATATGTAATGCTTTATAGCATGATCTTCGTATCAGTTTCACTTGAGGTGGAAATTCAAATACAGATAATCTAAGTTCCATCACTGAGTGATACTGACAGTGGTATAAAGTGTTTGGAATTATATACGCATTAACACAATTGCAGAGGTTCCAATTACTAGAAATTTGATCTTGGATGTGGGTTATTTAACTTCTCTGGGTCTCAGATTCCTTACCTGATAATTGGGTTAATTTTACTTAATCCATTAGCATGGATTGATAAGAATAAGACAAGACAAGTAAAGTGATTGGCACATTGCCTAGTACACAGTAG
Source organism: Equus quagga (assembly GCF_021613505.1). NCBI lineage: Eukaryota > Metazoa > Chordata > Mammalia > Perissodactyla > Equidae > Equus > Equus quagga. The sequence goes on from NC_060269.1 coordinate 130,131,472, forward strand.
ACATTTAATAAGTCATTTTGCTACCTCTATCACTTTTGAATCCCAACCAGTTTCGACATGTTTTTAAAGTATGTTTTTTTAGAACTTGACACAGCAATTGAGGAAAACATAAGTAGAGCTGTTTAAAAATATAAATAAAGGCTGCAGAATATCTGGGGTTTTTTTCTCAATAAATTTGGCCACAAATAAGGTGTTACCCATGGTACACCACATCACTGAGAGTGTAACATCAGGGTTACAATCATTTTAACAGACATTTTGACAAAAGAAACATCTCAATGGACTGTGTTCTCTTTTACAACCCTGGGTGAGCCATTTAATTTATGAGAGGTGGAACTTTCACAAGGTGAAGAGTGTGTGGCTTTGAGTCAGAGAAACATGAGTTCAAATCCCAGCTCCACTAATAACTGGTGGCATGACCTGAGAAAAGTCACTTACCTCTTGGTGACAAAGCTTAATAATTTCTAAAATGGGGTTAGTAACATATAAGATAGCTGAAGGTGTGAAAGAGATACTGGAGCCAAAAGACTTGGAAGAGTATTTGATTTAGAGTGGAAATAACAATAAACATTAGCTTATATAGTCATCATCCCCAATCCTTGCCGTAACATCTCAGTATACCTCAAACTCCTTTTTTCCATTCCTTACTCTAACATATCACAGACTCTTCAAATAAGGCCTTCAGTGAGTATTTGTAACCATGTGAGAAGACTATAAATGATACCCAACTCTTCTCTTCAAGCAGTTTATAGGCAAAGGGAAACTAACATAGAACAATACTTTCTTAATCCCATAGGCGTGAAAGCTGCCCTTTCATTAGGAATTTCAAGTCCATAAAAATGTTTGATTGTTTGTCAGTCAAAAACAATGACTCCAGCCAACTGAGTTACCAAAATATTAACCTAAAAGCAAAACCCAAACTGAATTAAACTTATTTTTGTCCTAATAAAATTTTTTTATTTGAAACGTGTGATACAATTCAACAGAATTTCAAACACTTACAATCCATGATTTAAAGTTAGTTTAAAAAGAGTCGTAATTTATATGGAAAATGATTGAGGCCTACAATTCTGGAGTCTTGAAATTAAGCTATACCCTATAGTGTTCTCATCCATGTGAAGGTTATTAAATACACATATTGCACCAGATATGCTAGGAATATCCTTTCTTTTGTTTGATATCCTCAAGTTTATGTTGGATATTGTAATTTGTGAAATAAACAGACATAACAATATAGAATGATAGTAAAGGAGAAATTAAATAAGAAAGCATGAAAAATAAAGTATCATCTAATGCAAATTTTATATGATTAATTTCATATTTTATACCTTTATATGAGTTTTTTTGGGAAAAATGACCATCCTTTTATTTCAGGCCTTGACTGTGCAGTTTCTCGTTTGACCTATAAATGCATTGTTTATTCCTGTAGAATTTAATGTATCTGTTTGAATTTACATAAGCCCTTTATGTGGCAAATGTTATCAGCTAGAGTAGCATACAGGCTGAATGTTATGTTTGTATGTAAGCATTTTTAAATGTTTGTTTGGCTTTAATTTTTAACCTAAATTCCAGGTTGAGTATTATTCTACCTTATTTTCAACACTTTCAGATGTACGGTGAGAGAAAGTATACCCTACTTCTTAAACATGATTAAATATTCTGTCAATGATCACAAATCATTTGAAATACTATTATGATTTATCACAATATAAAACATTGCTTAACATTCCAAAAAATATTGTGACGTGAGTTTATTTCCTTGTTTAAAGACAAGTTCAAAATTTACAGATATATGTATAGAATCACAATGTACTTGGAGCTAAAGAAAGTGGATAACTATGGGAAAATGCTTTAAGATGTTTGATTACAAGATTTCCCTTTGAAAACTGAGAACAGCATAGATTTTTGCTATTATACTGAAACGCTTTTTTCTGTTTATATCATTTGAAAATGTGTGTAATTCACTGGTTTTTCTCTCTAAAATTCTAAGCTAATATGTGCAAAATATAATCTATTTTTATCACTCATTGGCTCACTACACAAAATGAACTAAATACAAGAAAGTTGCTGCCTGATTGGACATTTCTAAAGTCCCACAGATAAATTAAATGTATTCTATGACTTTTAGGATATTTAATAACACTCATTACTTATTAATTACTTATTAATGTTCTCTTATTAGAGAACTCTAACTTAGTTGATCTTCATATATAAACTGCTAGCATAATTCTATAGATGTATAAGTATTAAGCATTGTTTATTTTTTCAGTCATTGAAAAATTAAAGCAAAATAAAGTAACATATACTTTATGTATAATGATTGCAGAGAGTAATCGTCTCTGTAGTTTTATTTGTCACCAATGGTGACTGTTTTGTGTTTTTCCACTTCTATGTTTGTAGCACACACACACATTCTTATACACTTAGATGCTCTTTTTTAACTCGCCCCTTGTCCTTATTCTTTGTTTTTCCCTCATCTAGTCCATTTGTTAAGGTCTACCGAAGCAGAAGGAGATCAGAAGCTTCATAGTTTGAAAATTCATGCCTGTCCTTACAAGTGCATTAAGAACCACTTTATCTTTGGTTGTAAATGATTCTGTGTACCACCCTACAGCTATACAAAAGCCTATTGTAATGTTTGTATGATAGTTAGAAACAAAAACATTGGAGAATAAGGAGGAAGATGAAGAAGGAAAAGAGAGAGAAGGAAAAAAGGAAAGAGGAGGGGAGGGAGAGAGATTCCAGACAAAGACAACGTAGTACGCATGTAAGTAACATCCAACTGAAACCTTTGTTCCACTCCAACACTCATTACATACTTGAAGTTAATAACCAAAAGCAGAGTTATCCTTCCCAATCCTGGGCATGTTGTATTGTGTTCCTATGATCGGGTCCTATTGAGTACCTTGTATTGGAGTACTGGGAGTCATAAGGAACAATTTCAGCTATCCACTGATCTAAAGAAGTTCACTAGACATTAGGGAGACCCCCTACATTAGTGTGAACCTATCACAGCAAGGCAAGGTAGGTGAGAAGAGCTAGGAGAATACAATGGACTGAACACTTTATTCTGCTCAGAACATTTTGAAATTTCCAGTTGTGGGAAGAAGCATTCTAGTTGTAATTTAAAGGATGATAGGATTTCTCCCACATAAGAAAGAAGGGCAAATTGAACAGTTTGAACAAAAGCAATAGAAGTTAAGTAATTATAGGGCATGTAACATTGAAAACAAAATAAAACAAACAAACAAAAACATAGATTTCTTGGAGGAGAGTGGCAGTTGCTACATCCAGAGTAGATAATATACTGGTTTTGCTAATATTGGATCTGTTTCCAGGTTTCTTGTTTGATGGTGTCTCTTACATTGTAGGAGTTCAATAAATATTGTTGAGTTCAGTTGTTTGAAGTAAGTTCATCTACTTTATAGATTACACTTCATATTTTTCATACTTCTAGAGAGTTTACTATGCAAAAAAAAAGGACAGTTATATACTTTGAAGTTTATAACTATCTTCTTAGGATTTTTCCTACATATAACCTTTGCAGATCTTGCTACTTTTCTTGGCTTTGCCTAGGTCACAGTCACATCTCCAGGACTTATTCTACCTTTCATGATTTGTGCATAATTTTGAACTGCTTGTTGACACTGCTTCCTTGCATGCCACAATTGTTGGGCATTACATATGTTTCTCTGCTCTGTGTTTTTATGTAGTTCATTGTATCTAGCATATTCACAGTACTTAATTTTTAGTCTGTTAATTAGCAGCTGAAGTGATCTGGAAAATAATATTTATTGAGCACTTACTATGACCGAGGTGTTATGCCATATATTTTACCTGTGTTATCTAAATTAATTGTGGTAATAAATCTTTTAACTGCCAAAACAAATGGTCAGAGACGTAAATCCTTTGCACTAAATCACACAACAATAAGTGATTGTGTTGAGACCTAAATAAATTCTTTCAGAATCAAGGCATCTTCTCTAAACTTCACTGATTTTCCACTGAGAAGAAGCTAAAGTAAGAATTCAAAATACAGAGGGATTGTGAAGATAAAGGGTGTAGAAAATAGGCTCCACTAAATCTTTCAGGATTGCTCATTATAAAAGAAGAGCTTAATTGGGCTGGTCACTAAAATCTAGTAATAATTCAGGGACAAACTGGAAAAAATGACCAAAAAACTAGGGGTGACTGGCCAATAAAAATGAGGCTACTTAGGAGCCAAATGATTCTTAAACACGTTTGAGCAGGTTAGAATGGTGTTAGAATGATGGGAGTATAGTATAGGAAAGAAAGAGCACAGATGAACTTGACATACTGTAATATTTTAGAGTATAACAGCTTTCATCAAAAAAGTCATTTTGCAATATCTTAAAACTAAATTTGATTCTATAACAAAGACACGGGTAAAAGAGACATAAAAGAATGAGGTCACCTAGTTCAAAAGAGAGGAAGAAACCTAGACATGTAATAACAATTTACCTAATAGATATTCAAAAATAATTGGCAGGTGTGCAAGGAAAATATGAGTGGCTTATAGTGCTATTCTGCATAAAATATGGAAAATAATCTTATTTTCTAATTGCTTTTGTGTATTGACATTTACATCCATCAATAATTCACATAATGATAAAAATATTTGAGTAGCATTTATTATTGAATTATAGAACATAGAATACTTTGAAATTCTATTTTATAAATAAAAACTAAATTCTAATTATTACTTTGGCTTCACTGCTTATTTCATTTCCACCTTGCTGAATTTAAGAAAAAATTTCTTATTTTGAAACATTAAATAAAAGAATTTGTTTGTCCGTGTGTGTATGTGTGTGTATGTCTGTGTGTGAGTGAAAAAAAGAAAGAATAGACGAAGTTAGTTATTATAAAATAATAGCACATATTTTAATAAAATCACATTCTATCCTAATTCTGAGAAATATAATGTTACTGAACTAACTTTCAATTTAAAACACTCTTTGCCTCACACATGTGTCTTTCCCTTCGTTTTAACTATCTTCCTCTTCCCTACCACTTTTTCTGATTTTCTTTAAGCCGTTAGTCCCAATAATAGGCCTATGGCTTAGACAAATAGAATTTCCGACCCAGATTTGAAGAAGTCATACTTTGTTTTAGCTGGGAAGATTCTGTATCGCTATAGTGGGATTTCAGATCACTACTTACTGTACTTAGAGTCAACTCAAATTTGGAATATAAAAGCCCATCATTTACTAACGGATTTATTTTGCCATCTTCAAAATAACAAATGACTTATATGGCCTTTTATAAAGCTCTCTTTTTCCCCCAGAGGATTTTTATCTTGACTAATAGCATCACTTCATCTCTTATGCTGCCCTTCTGGTCAATAAAATAAAATTCAGATCCTATGAAGGTTATCAATTAAGTTCTCTATTAAAAATAATGAGAAAAAAGATTAGTGCCAAAAGCAAGGAAATAAATAGGGTTCACCGAGAAAGAACCTTTTACTATCTCAGCCACATGCAACCTTTTGACACCATATTTGAATTAAAGGATTTGCACCAGTCAGGAAACCAGAAGCCTCTCATCATTCACCACACAGTGCTGGTGTTTTTCCTTCAGCTCTCAGAATTTCATATAGAGGAGTGGCTTTCAGATCTGGACCCAGATGAAATGTATCTGGATGTGTATGCAACGTGCTCAGGACCCTGGATTCAAAAATTCCCCAGGTGATTCTCACGAGTAACACCATTTGGGCACTTTGGACTACATTTGTTCCTTCTATGCCTCTACGCCCTACCGGAACCACTCTGTCTTCATACTCTGAAGATATGACTTTGATTTGTTTTTTTGTTGTTTTTCTTTTCCTATTTTTTCTTTCCCAAGTCTCCCCAGTACATACTTGTATATTTTTAGTTGTGGGTCGCTCTCTAGCTGTGGCATGTGGGACGCCGCCTCAACGTGGCCTGACCAGCGATGCCATGTCCGCCTCCAGGGTCTGAACCAGTGAAACCCTGAGCCGCGCAAGCAGAGCGTGGGAATTTAACTTCTCGGCCACGGGGCCAGTCCCTGACTTTGGTTTTACAATGAATACAACATAAATTATGTGGAGAGTGGGTACGGGTATCTCTATGGTGTAGATAATGACAATAGCCTTATATGTTGCTCTTTGCCTCATTCCCACTATGAAAGTGAGGTGAGACAGAACAAGGAAGTAATGAAGGAGAATTTTTCAGTTACTGCTTTTTGAAGAATATTTCCCCAACCTAGATTCTCTAAGACATAAAGTGTCAACCAACAGACCCCAACCCAACCAAGTGATAAACGTTTATATCACAAGTAATAGAAAGTAATGACATTATGAATCTCTTGATATGATGCCTTTATATGGAAGAATGATATATAATTTCTATGATGTCCTTGTCAAAAAATAAATACCTTCATCCAAATCATCTGAAAATATCAGACGAACACAAATTTAGGGACATTCAACAAAATATCCTATCACTTTTCACAAATATGGAAATCACTAAAGATAAAACAGAGTAAAGGAATATATTTTTATCTATAAAGTTGAAACAATGTTATCTAGATTATAAAGATACAATGAGGATTAACTCAAATAATATATGAAAAACAATCTGTTATACTGCCTGCAACATATCAGGTTCTCACTAATTAGTAATTACAAAACACAACAACATACATATGCCAAAGGAAACTATGAGAAATTATCATCATAAAAAATTTAAAAAGTAATATTTGGTACTGGGAATATCAACCAGGAAATTTATATAAAATACTTAGCAGAATATCTGAAACATAGAAGTAGACAATAAATGAAGTCTAATAAATTTTAATAGTGAAAAGTGAAAATTAAGTAAAAATATATCAGAAAAAATAGAATAGGCTATAATGCACATCAACATAAAGAAGAGAATAATAAAATACATAAGTACTTCAAATGCTCTAAAAGTAAATAACATGTAAATTATAAATGGATTAAAAATAGAATTGAATAGACAATTTCATCATTGTGGTACAGTTCAGATTTGTGAAAAATTGCTGAAATTATTCCCCCAAAAGGGTGAAGACATTATAAGACTGGATGCCGATATTCAAGTGAGAGATTTTAAATCTAGCCTATGAAGAATTTTATGGAAAGCATCTACATCAAATGAAATAAAAGCAATCATGATATTTATAATAGAATAAAAATTTTTTTAACTAAAAATAAGTAGTTGACCACGTCATGTAGTGTAGAGATTCAGTACAAAACTTATGGGCAAGCCAACCTAAATGCATCATGGCAAAAGAAAAAGAAAAGGAAAAAAAGTATTCTACATGTAGTATCTGGGGAACAAGGAGAAGAGTATCTTCAAAAGAAATAAAGTGAGGATGGACTCAGACTTCTCTTATTTAAATTACCTGCATCAGATGGAGAAACCTTTGAGGGATAACTGAAGAATTCTCTATAAGATACTAATGAAAATAATGACAATAACAACTGTGTTATTTTTATGGATAAACATGATAATAATACATTAGAAAAATAATTATTGTAATCCACAGTTGATTTTGTTTCCTTATAAAGGATATAGAATTAAATCCTCAAAACAATCCCATGAGTGGGATGGATATTAGTTTTATCATTTGTTGATGAAAATTGATTCCAAATAGGTCAATTGCCTGTTATTGTACTAATAGTAGGATCCAATCCTAGTATTATTGTAATAATAATCAAGTATCTATTCAGATGGAAAAGCAATAGAGCAATATTATCAAATATAAAAGGATTCAAGAGACGTTGCCAATTTACCCTTCTTAGCATGATTATTTGAAAACATACCATTCTGCCATGAGATGAATAAGATTGAGAAACTCATGCATGGGAAAATTTTAGAAAAAATGAAGAAGTTGTGGTTTAAAGAACTAGCAATCCTACAGAGCAGTTAAGATTAAGAGTTCTTGGGTCATATTGACTTGGCAAAAAAGTCTTGTTCTGCTAAATAACGGCTCTAGAAACTTAAGTTCTTTAAACTCTGATTCCAATAAAATGGAGCTTATAGCCCCCGCACCACATTCTGTAACAAATAAAATTTTAAAAAATCATGTAACTCTCTTAGAACAGGGCCAGGTATGTTGTAAGCCTGAATAATATAAATTTGTACAATTATTACCAAGTCTTGAAAATGGTTAGACAAAGAGGCAAGTCCAGATGGGTTATGTAAAGATTACAACAAAATTTAGACTGTAAATGTCAACAGAAATTATTAAAAGGGATATTAACTCCTAAAACAAACAAAATCATCATTCCAGGGTCAAACTTGAAAAATTCCTTTTAAAGAATTTATTCACAAAATATATTGTAATTTTCCTCAGATTATTTTCTTCAGGGAGTCTTTTAACAACTTGTATATTCATAATCAAATCATTTTTGTACTGATAGTTTAAATTGTATAACAAGAAAAAATTTATATTCAAGCAAATGAACTTTGCTTATGAGAGACTTTTTATAGATGACGCAATACCTACTGCTATGAACTTGTTGCCTGAAATGCTAGCAGGAAGGATTGAAATGTTTAATTGTATGATTCTGAGAAAGATGACTTATAATATGCAAAAGTTATTGGCTCCCTCTGCAGTGCTAGGCACAACATTCATCTCTAATTGAAAAGGAAGTAACTGACGTCTATGAAGAAAAACAAACAATTTGCCACCTTGAGGGAGCCCTGAGAAATAGTCATAAATTCATTTTTTGAAGAATGCCAGCTAGGGATATGCTCAGGCTCTTTTGAGAGAAAGCCTAAAATGATTAAAAATTTTAAAATTATATGTTCAACTAATGGCCATATGTAGGAGAGCATCAGGTAATTGTGCTGAATCTTCAAGAAAGATGGAATCATATACAGAGACACACATAAGCACATGCATGTGCTCACATACACCACATAGTCTAGAATGTTTTAGAAAACATATATAAATATATATAAATGAAAATTAAGAGAAAGTATTGATGCATATTCCATATCATGAATTTAGAGAGAGGAGATAAATATGCATATTTCTTAAAACAGTAATATTGTATTTCAAAGTGACAGAATGAAAATCAGAAATATTTGATTGAATTATCAAACATAAAATTTTACAAAAATAAAATTTAACCCAGCCTGGTGGAGTAGTAGTTAAGTTTCAGGTTCCACTTCAACAGTCAGAGGTTCACAGTTTTGGATCCCAGGCATGGACCTACACGCTGCTCATCAAACCATGCTGTGGCAGTGGCCCACATACAAAACAGAGGAAGATTGGCACAGATGTTACCTGAGGGACCATCTTCCTCAAGCGAAAAGAGGAAGATTGGCAATGGATGTTAGCTCAAGGCAAGCCTTCCTCACCAAAAAAAAAAAAAAAAAAAAAAATTAAAGAACACATGAAAGTGTAAGAGTAGAACAGAAAAAACAAATTGCACATAACAACTTAAAAGAACATTCCAACTAATCAAAATATGAAAATTAAAACAAGATACCAACTTTTCATCCATCAAATTAGCAAATATATTTTTAACTGTAATCTTCAGCTCTGGAGAAGGTATGATGAGAGGTCATAAAACATAACCCAACTCTTGCAAAGTCATCTTAAAATTTAACAAAAAACACGATCACAAGTCAGAAATAAATTATCTAACTACCTGTACATAAGTCTTTCCATAAGAATATTTTAAATAAGAATTTGAGGGCCAGCCCAGTGGCGCAGCGGTTAAATGTGCACGTTCTGCTTCAGTGGCCCAGGGATCGCTGGTTCGGATCCCAGGTGTGGACATGGCATCACTTGGCACGCCATGCTGTGGTAGGTGTCTCACATATAAAGCAGAGGAAGATGGGCACGGATGTTAGTTCAGGGCCAGTCTTCCTCAGCAAAACGAGGAGGATTGGTGGCAGATGTTAGATCACAGCTAATCTTCCTCAAAAAAAAAACAAACAAAAAAAGAATTTGAGGGGAAAAAAGAACTAAATTCTACCAACAGAAATATGGTAAACAAAATACAACACATCTATATGATAGGCTACCATTGAGCCATTTAAACTTACGTTTTTAAGAATAGCTTTGAGACAGGAGGAGCACATGATGTAATATTAAATGAAAAATTTCATTCATGCAATTTGAAATACAGCGATTTTCTCAAGGTAGTGTTCTTAAGTGTAATCTTTACTCTTTCTCTCTTTGTATCTCTCTCTCTATCCTTCAGGTTTTCAAAAATAACTAAATATCATATTAATAATGAGAAAATAGTAAACATTTTAATAATATAAACCTTTCAATACTTTGTCCAAAAGAAATATATAAAAGCTCATATTAGAAATCCACTTGATTCTGTTTGAGGTTATCAGTTCCCTAGAGGTATTAAAACTTTTAGATTATTTTATAACTTTCATAGTTGTCCACAATTCTAAATTAATGGATAAAGAAATGAAAGATTTGCTCTGGATAATCATACATTCACTAGTCTGCCAGCATCTTTGTGCAAGCATCATATTCAGGTACCACACAAAGTTCTAGGGGAGAGTAAAATATTGCTGAGGTGTCTCAGATACTAGGGAAAAGTAAATAAATAAAGCACAATGTAGAAAATGAAATCCCAACAGTTGATGTAGACCAAAACAAATGAGTTACTCCTTCTATGAAGATATTTATTTGTGAGTGAACTAAGAGAGTGTGTCTACCAAGAGCCAAAAACAAAACAAAATAAACTAAAACCATCTTTGAGAAATGTGGGGAAATGAAGTAAATGATTTTCTTTGCATAAATTAATCTCACTATCAATTTTAATACTGCATTTTTCAGTATTTCAACTTTTATCATTTCACCTAGTTTTTTATTATGATAATTTAAAAAACATATAGCAAAGTTTATAAGATTTTATAGTGAGCATCTTAAAACCAACCATATAGATTCTACAGTTAATATTTTGTTTCAGGTGACATTAACATCTACCCGACTTTCCATTCCTCTGTCCATTCATTAAACCATCTTTTTTTGGATAAATATCAAGGTAAATAGCAGACATCAGTACAATTCTCCTATGTATTTTAGAATGAAAATCCTTAACTTGAGTTCAACATCTGTTTACAGATTTTTGTAAATTTGGATTTTAAATTTACTTAAAATGAAATATATCAATCACGGTTTTAATTTCCCCTTTTTATTTAGCTTTTTATCTTGAAATAATTATAAGCTTACAAAGAAATTTTAAAAATAGTACAAATAATTCACGTAAACCTTTAAATGAGCTCTCCCAAGGATTAATATCTTATTAACCACTGTCCAATTATCACTACCAGCAAAATAGCATTAATAAAATACCATAAATAAAATATATACCTTATTAAAATTGCAGTTTCCAACTCCTGTCCCATTTCAGTACAGGCTCCAGTTGAGGATGACACATGGCATTTACTTATGTGTCCCTGGTCTCCTTTAATATTTCTTTTTCTTACATGACCTGGTCACTCTTGGAGTGTACTGGTCAGTTATTTTGTAAAATCTTCCTCAATTTGGTTTTGCCTGATGTTTCCCCATGATTAAATTCACAATTTTCTGTAAGAACAGCACAAACATGCTTTTGTCAGTGCAGCATATCAGGAGTTCTACGATAGGTGTCCATGGGGAAACTCGACACACCACCTTTACCAAGTGGTCTCATCTTTTTGAAGGAGAATTTACAAGAGGACAAGTGAAGTTAATGTCTTAGTCATACTTCTTGAAATTATAACTATTTAGGTGGTTTTTATCCCCAAGCTTAAATTTGACTTTTTTAAAAAATGTAACGCAGTTTAATTTGCCATCTTGTACACCCAGTATCCGTCTAACTTCATAGTTGTATTCCTAAAGTCTTGTTTCAGGAATCACATAGTAAACATATTTTGTACTTGATGACTCTTAACTTTCTAGTGTACTTATGCTTGGTAAGGCTCTGAAGCCAGAGAGTATATATTTTATACCTTTTTGAACTCTCCTTGAAAATGATTAGAATACAGTGGGTGGTGATTAAATGCTTCTGACTGCTGAATGGCTACCTAACAAGTTAAAAGCGGAAATAACAGCTTTAGAATCCAATGAAAATATTCCACTTTTCCAAAGAACTCACAAAAATGTATCTATGTGCTTCCAAGTCAAGGAAAAGGACTGCATAGGCCAGCAACTCTAAATTTTTTTCTTACCTAATTTAGAAAACAAATAGACTTGTGTTTCAATTATAATTTTACACTGCCACTTCACATTTTTCAGATAGCAGTTATTTCCTAAAATGCCTTATGAAAAAATGTTCTTATATAGTTGTCAAAGAAATAGGGAATAGACATAATGTCAGCCTAGTCAAATCAACAAGATACAGTATTCTTGTTTGTTTATATTATCGTACTTATTTTAGTTCAACATCTGTTCAATGACATGTCAGGCTATATTTTGGGATGTGTGAGAGTTTTTTTCACAAACCCTTTACTCACAACTCAGGATGTTCCCATTAATTGTGATTTTTAAAGGAAGCATTTAACTCAGGGCAGATGCTGAGCAGCATGAGTATGGAACTATGGCAGGTACAAAATGACACATGAAATTCGCAAGTGGGCATGGATGGCCAGATGGTATTGACATCTGAGAGATTTATTATACCAACTTGGCAATAAAACATGTGTGATCACTAATTTAACATACAAAATTGGTCCAGAAAAATGTTTATGTTAAACAAATTTCCTCTCTAAATATCAGGTACAACATATTTTACTACATAGTTACACTTCTCTGTTGAGAAGACCAAATATAGAAAATTGAATTCCTCCTTTCCAACAAGAGTCCTATCCATTTAGGGAAAGTCATGCCTATACGAACAAATTGAAGTTAAATAGATGCATAATTCTCAAGATTTTGCAGGCCAGTGAAACCAGAAGTAGGCAAATATGGAGAATACTTTGCTTAATTTGTCTAAATTATTGTCTTGGTCCTACACGTGATGTTGTTTGAGTAGATGCTCAGGTTTCACACATCACACTAGCTAAAATGTTGAAAATTCCATATCAGGAATTCCATATTAGTAAATATTGTTTTAGATCGCCAGAACATTCCTTATGCTCTTTACTAAATCTTTTCTTAGGAAATCAGAGTATATAACAATTCTCTAAATCGAATTAATAAGCAAGAATCTTCCTGGAACATCTTTTCTTGTGTTTGCATCCTAGTTAGCTACAACTGTTTATCAAGTATCACCTCAAATGTTATCACATATGAGAAGACTTCTAATTTCCTCCACCATGGTTGGGTGCTCCCTTCTCAGAGTTCCCTGGCCACTGAATATACCTCTGTTAGAGGCCTCCTCTCAATATACCAAAGGCCATAGTAGAGCTAACTTGATAGCATTTGGTGTCAGATGTAACTGGTTTCTAAGTGATCCAATTATGCACAAGTTATTTCATTACTCAGTTTCCTATTTGGTAAAATAAGGATAAAAATACCAGCTCCACAAGAGGTTTAATTTTGAAAATTACCTTAGATAATATACATAAAGGTCTAACAAAATGCGTAGAACATAATAAATAAAATTTATTGTTGTTGTTACACATCAACATTCCACTGAGCTGAGCTGACTTCTTTTTACCTTCACCCATCGGAGTGGTGGCCTTCCAAAGAGGATGTTATCCATTCACCTTGGCACTGTCATCTATGAACGAAGCAACTCTGTCTGTTGAGAGCTTTTTACAGGAATATAATCCAGGGGATACTCACACAGCTCCAGAACCAGGAGAAAAGAGGCTCCATACTCATGAGTACCACCTCGTTGCATTCCCCAGGCAGCATGATCCTGTATAAGCCATTTCCATTTTATTACAGAAACTTTCTGGGCACTACCATCCCCATTAAAGTGTTTCTCGGACACCACCCAAGCCATGGTAGATATTTTAGGTTTTAAGATCACTTTATGTCCTTAGGTCACAGGGGCGGCTTCAATGAATAATATCCTATAGCAGGGTAGTAAGTGCCCCTTGGATGAAAATTCTTTAGTCCAAAGTCCCAGTAGTAATCTCTGGGAGATGCTCACAGGCTTTTGCCATAAACTCGAGTCTATTGCTGAGAGGTTATCCCTACCAGCACTCCTGCTTCTATCCTACACTATGTGAACTCAAGCAATCTTACTGATTCCCATTGAGTATGTCCAATTAACATTGCATGAAGGCCAGATTTACATGCCTTCTGTTTTACCAGTTTAGATAGGGTAAACATCCCCCAGTCGGAGACAATGTCCATCCCCAAAATACAATCAGATAAAAAAAGATGCCACTGCTTCACATACAGCCTGCTTAAACATACCAATTTTCCTGCAAAATTTCACATTAATTCTATCAACCCTCACATTCCTAACTGTAGCCTCCATTAGGACTTCATCAACAGGTTTTGGTACCACATTTAGTGGGGCTCCTGTATCAAGGAGGCCTGGGAACTTCTCTTCTCTACCTCCTGACCATTTTCTCACTCTATGCAAAGGCTTTGGGTCCCCAGCAAGGGTTCAAGCTAAGGATCCTGGCCTTTTTGTCAGTCTTAAACTGGATTAATCTGTCTAATCCCAAGTGATTGCTTGTCAGGTTTCTCATAGTAATCTCTACCTACTGACTTTTAAAATTTCTCCAGATTGGAGCAAATAGAGTAGACTTGTTTAGGGCCCTTTAATATTGGGGAACACGCAGGAGGGCTCTTTGGCCCACCCAACCTTTGGTAGTGCTCTATTAAAACCTTTGCTCTAACCCCATCAATGTTCTCTTTATTTATCCCATTTCTTTATAACATCTAAAGAGTTCTCCCTGCTGCAACAGACTTGTGACTCTCCCCTTTCTATTTTCTCTTTGTTTGGTCTCTATCAATACTCCCTTTATTCACCTTATTTCTTAATAATAAAAAATTTCCATCTTTTTGGGAAGAGTATCTTGATTCTCTCCCTTGGCCATTCTTCATTCTCTCGTTAATTAACCTAATATTTTTATTAGCATCCCTAAGACCCAGGAGGAGAAGCTGAGACTGCAAATTTAATATGGCTTCTCAAATGTTTGTTCAGTTTTGCAACAAGTTTGCATGGGATTCCCAAGTGAAAGCGGGCCCCTTAATCATAGCATTTACCATGACTTGCGTAGTGAGCTTTGGGTTCTGAATCAACCCAAACATGTTCTTCCGCTCTCCAGCACTCAAAATCAGACACAGGGAGCTGGCCCAGTGGCACAGTGGTTAAGTTCACACATTCCCCTTCAGCTGCCGAGGGTTCCCCACCTCGGATCCCAGGTGGGGACCTATGCTCTGCTTGTCAAGCCATACCCTCTGGTTTCAATAGTTTCTTGGTTTAGAACTTCCTCCACCTTGAGTTTTACCTTTGAGGGTGGTTTTGAGGCCAGCAGTCGAAGCTCAGACTCATTGAAATCTGAATTTGGTCTAGCATCAAACTTCAACCCAGTATTCTCTTTTACTTTTAGTTTAGTTATTACAGATAACAATAACCAAACAATTGAATATTTTGACTTTTTCTTATTTTTGCATCTCCTTATACATCCAGTGGACCAATTCACTGGCAATTGGATCCATGTTTAGTAAGTGATTGCAGCACAGTGTAGGGGAAGAAGAAATATTCCTCTACCCTCTAGGTTCTTTTGGTTTGTTTAAGAATTAAAGTGAAATGAGACGAAATAACAGCAGAAAATTCAAACAAATTGAATAACGTGTATACATGGGAGAAACTTAGGAAAACTGACTAACTCATCAAAATGGCTGAAGCCACCACCTTAAGTACCATCTTCAGCTAAACAACAAAGGAGGATGTTGAGGGTAGTGGCTTGGGCTTCAAAAGGGAGGAAGGCAACTCACATGGAGATTGAAAACAAATGTTTGGTAAATCAATGTTTGCCATGCCTTGCAAAGACAATGGGACATGTGGAAGACTTTGATCAAATGGGCCTTGTTAGATTCCTCCCTGTCTATCACATCTGGTTTACTATATTATAGTTATCTATGGTGTTTGCTCCTTCCTGAAATAGGCCTTCTTAAATTATTTTAGGCAGCTAGGGGAAAGGTCAAAATTTCTTTCTGAGTCTTTTTTTTTTTGAGAACAAAATCAAGTCAAAGAGGTACACTTTGGAGTGGCAAATTCTGATCCCCCACAACAGCTGCTGCTCCATACAGTGGATGATCACATGACCACTCAGGAATCAAAGATTTCTCATCCCTTGCCCTTTCATTCTTTCTCTTCCCAAACCACATGTTTCCATGAACCAGGGCTTTTCTAGCAATCCCACTTCCCTGACACCTATTATTTTGGGTTCCTGCCTCAATTCCATTGTGTGTGTTGAGGGCCTTTCCACACAACACCAAGCATTTCTCAGGACACCAACTGGGTTTTCCACAACTCTGACACTATCAACCTGGAAATAGCATCAGATTCCACAAGCCAAGGCCTGAGTCTTACATGACTGCCCATCCCTTCCACTTTAGACACCAGTTGCAAGTCCAGGTTATTACCTGTGTTTCTGACCAACAGGCTACAGATTGTCAGTTCCAACAACACCCTCTTTGGGTTTGATTCATTTGCTAGAGTGGCTCACAGAACTGAAAGAAACATTTTACTTATGAGATTACCAGTTTATTATAAAAGGATATAACTCAGGAACAGCCAGATGAATGAGATGCATAGGGCAAGGGATGTGGAAAGGGTGCAAAGTGTCCATGCCTTCTCCAAGGCAACCCCCTCCCAGCACCTCCACATGTTCACTAACCCAGAAGTTTCACAAATTCATTTTTATGTCACTGAATATGCTACATGCTATTTAGAACACACACCTATTTGTTAATATGTGTGTTTAGACTGAGTAAAAAAATCAAAAACAGATGTGAAAGATGACATAAGTTGAGCCATATTAAAATAGAGCCAGAGAAGCTATTTCAGAGGAATTTCCTTGCAATTGTCTTGTGTTTTTCTTTACCATCCAAACTGGACCAACTGCTAACATTGCAAGCAGTCAGTAAGGACAAGAATATCCTGTCTGTAAGAACTTATGGAACTGAAGTTTACCGATGACCAGATTGCTAACCAATCAATGAAGTACAAGTCTAGCCTTTTGTCTGATGACCAAATATCAAGCCAATCTATGAAGTCCAAACCTAACCCTGTCTCATCGAACACCAATTAACTCCTCTTTAATACAACGCACCCCATCCTCCCTCTTTCCCATAAAAACTTTAAGCCCATCTCTTATAATTGGGGCACAATTCGGATTTCTACCTGAATCTGTGCTCCCCAAATTGCAATTGTTTGATCCCAAATAAATGTTTTGTCTCTTAAACTGTTTTCTGTCTTTGTAGGTTGACATAGACGACAAGCAATTTCAAGCGACATATGTAACATATGAAAGAAACTCTTACAGTCCATGCTCTGAAGCTTCTTTCAAACCAGCATGTATGAAATAGCAGAACTTAAAGGAAAAATCATGGCCACAGAATATGCTACCAAATATCATACATTTCACATTGATCTGGAGAGTTATATATGAAGACTAAAACTAGGTTTGTCTCTATACTTTCCAAAGGCAAACATACTAAGATCCAGGTCAAGGATCAGGCAGCCATTGACAAGAAAATGGGAACATCTAATTTTCTGTATGAATTATAATTGGACCATTTTAAAAATAGACTTTTATTTCATTGAATTTTTGTAATGTCAAATAAGATTGTGGCTAATAGCATTATATAGCTGCATATAAAACTAGACAAGCATGGTTTGTGTAGTCCAGAAAGGCTATCACAGGCCAATACGTCTCATCTTTCTGTAACATGGAATATTAACATGATTTTGCAATGGTGAAAAATATGAAATAAATCATTTACTATGATGGATTCTAGTTACCATATATTGTAATTTTGGAAATGTAAATTTTTAATCTACAATGAGGGTGTTTTGTCTGTAGAACATTTGGATGTTCTGAAATATTTGGGCTGTTTTCAGTTCTTATCCCAAAGAGTCTCAACATTCAAAAATAGATTGTATGTATCTTTATACAGATAAAATATTTTTGTGTAAAACTTGAATTTTAATGGCTGTATATGGAGAGTACTTCAGGAAGAAAGGGTGTTTTATTTTATTTTTGTTAAGATATATATCTTTAAAAGTATTACAAACTCTAGAAAATGCTCATGGTACATGAAAAAGCCTAAGATATTATGTAAAATGAATATCACAGGGGCTGGCCTGGTTGCATAGTGGTTAAGTTCACACGCTCCACTTCTGTGGCCTGGAGTTCACGGGTTTTGATCCCTAGCACAGACATACACACTGCTCATCAAGCCAGGCTGTGGTGACATCCCACATATAAAATAGAGGAAGACTGGCAGAGATGTTAGTTCAGAGACAATCTTCCTCAAGGAAAAAGAGTAAGACTGGCAACAGATGTTAGCTCATGGCCAATTTTCCTCACAAAAAAAAAAAAAGTATGACAGTATAAAATAGTATATTTAGACCATGACCAGAAAATGAAAAACTATGCAAAAACTGCCAGCATTTATTGACTGCTTACTCAATTCTAGACTCTGTTCTAAGTACCTTACATGTACAATTTTGTTTAATCCTCAAAATAAAACTATGATGTAAGTATTATTATTATTACCATTTTATAGATGAGAAACCCAAGTCACAGAGTGTTTAAATACCTTACCCAATGCCATACAGCTTTATCCAAGATTAAAATCCAGTTTTTACTACAAAGTCCTTTTGCTTTGCCACTGCAATACAGGATCTTGAAAAAGAAAATTGGGAAAGTATACCAAAATGTTAATTTATCCTTCAGCTGATCTTGGATAAAATATCCTAGCAAAATTTCTACATTAGGCATAAATTACCATCGTCATAAAAATAAACTTTATTTAAGCTTTATTTTAATAACACCATTTATGCAATTTAAAAATTAAGTAGACTGTCAAAATGACCAATAGAATCTATCTTTATAAGTTGTTCCTAACAGATGAGTTGGGAGGCTATTTAGATTTAGAGACATATTAAACCAAAGTAGAATGCTTTATTCTTATAGTTATATTGATTTGTGTTGTGATTCTAAATGATTAAAGATAATTCATGACTTTGTAAAAGTTATTCCATTCTTTTGATTCTATATCTAAAACAAGGCTGATAATATCTGATCATAGAAATGAATAAAATAGAGATTAAACAATATCCAATAAATTTCTTTGTGCTCATATGAATGTGTACAACACTATCAATGCACATTACATTTGCTTACATGTTCTCTGTCAGCTTAAATCCATTGCATGTTTGCACAAGACACCAATCAGTTCATACTAGTCAATAACTACTATCGTTATGACTGATTAAATCACTGAGAAACTGCTTTTAAATACTTGACTTCCAATAATAAAATTAGGCCAGGTTGAAGACTGACTCGTAATGCATTTATTAATGAATTGTTTTAGATTGCCAGCAAGTGCCAGACATGATAGATCTGGGAATACAGGAAGAAGGAAAGATTGTTGTTTTTCTCACATTAAATTGTTCTCAACTGAGGAGAAGGATATGTAAAATACACTATAACAAGCCAACGATGTATTTGTTGAAATCGAGGAAACACAGACAAGGCATAGCGGTGTCCGAAGTAGTGCTGAAATATGGCTAAGGGAGCCAGGACAGGTTTCTCAGAGGAGGTAGCATCTGAACTAAAATTTGAGGGAGAATTTACAGACGAACACTCAGAAAGAACTTCCAGCAGGAAATAACTACAAATGCAAAGGCTTAAGACATGAGAAAGCACAGATTGTTCAAAGAAACATAATTGTAGTTCAAGTTTAAAGAGTGGTGGAGCAAGTGGAGATGAGTTTGGATTAGTATTCACAAAGCAGATGGAAAATCACATTGCATGTTATGCATTGAAGTTTAAAATGTGTTCTTAAGAATATAGGGGGGCAACGGGAGAATATTGATGAGCGCGGTGAAAAATAAGATACATATGGAAGAAAAATCGCCCTTTTGTTAGACTGTGGATTAGAAAGGAGCAAGGGGGTACAGAAACAGGAAAGTTATGACCCTTGTCCAAAGAAAGTAGTGAATTACTTGGACTCAGCCAATGTCAGTGGTGATAGGCAAGAGAGAGCAGATTTTCTCTTATAGTCCAAAGCTAAAATTGCAGGAGTTAGAGATTAATTCAAAGAGAAAGGAAAGTGATTTGGGAAAAGCTGGTAGAATCTCAATGTTTAATAAGTATTCCATGAATTAAAAAAACCAGCAGAATGATGATGAATCCAAAGGCTTTGAGTAAATAGGGAGAATGTTTACATAAGAAGTAAATGAAGGTAAGTAGATTCTAGGCATAAAGTTATGAACTCAATGTTGGATCTATTCAATGAGAGGAGCTCTTAGAATGTTCAGGTAGAGACTGCAGATAGATATTTGGAGCTATAGATATGAAAGTGGATTTGAGGTTGCTATGTAGGTTGAGAGTTACAAAAGTAAGAGTAGGAATGTTGGAGCCAAATGAAAACAAGCCATGAAGAAGGTGCAAAGTGAGAAGAAATATGGGATGAAGACAAAAAGCCTTGGAAACATTCAAAGAAAAACTAGCAGAAAAGACAGTAACAACTGAGAGGGGAATAGAGAAGGAGATGATAGTGTCCCAGAAATTAGTAACAAAGGCAATTTGAAGGAGGTATTAAATGTGGAAGAGAGAAATGAGAAATTTTGAAATAATTCCACTGGATTTATGATGAATGGCAGGAAGAGTTTCATGAAATGGTAACACTGGAAACTAAACTTCAGCGGGTTGGGAAGTAAAAGGAGGTATCAGGTATAATTATCTATACGAAACTGTAGAAATTTGGAATGAAGTGAAGCTGAGAGGTAAGTTAGTAACCAGAACTAAACACAAGGCCAAGAGAAGGTCGCTTTCTATTTGTCAGATATTCCACACCCACCTTTCACCAGATTGGCTGCACTTAACGAATTGAATAGTGAAGCAATGTAATTATTCCATATAACGTACATATTGCAAATTCCCAGTTAGCTAAATAATGTTTTTTAAACTCTTTTCTTTCTCCAAACCAGGACTCAATCAGTGCTACATCTTTTGAATTTCTTTCATCTAGTACAATTTGCTAGCCTGATTTATTTATTTTGAATTTCTTTCGTAGCATTGTTATATTTTCAAAAAGTCCTAGATCATTTGTTTTGCAGAATATCTCTCAATTTGGCTTCCTTGATTGTTTCCTCATAATTAGATTTGGATTCTCTTTGTTTTTTTTTTACAGGAATATCTTATAGGTGATGTTGCGTTATTCTCAGGGTATCACATCCCGAGGCATATGATGTCAATTTGTTTCATTATTAGTGAAGTTAAATTTCATCACTTAATTAAAGTGGTATCTGCCTGACTGTTACATCATAAAGATATACAATTTCCCTTTGTAATGAAAGATTAATCTGTAAGGTGATAATTTGAAGCTATGTAAATAGCCTGTTCAACAATCTTGAGTTCAATGTTTGGAATCAGTTCATCATTCTTTCCTGAATCAATTTGTGGTATGGTTTTTGTGAAATGGTGGTTTTTCAAATTCTATTATCCCTTCTGTACTTATTAGCTGGTATTTCGTGTGAGAGAAATTTGAGCAGGATTTAAGCTAACTGACAGGCAAACTTAATATTGTCATTGCAGAAAATACATATCCAGTAAGACATTTTGTCATAACAGTCACTTGTACTTTATATAAATTTCAAAATATAATGCATCCTTATTCTAGAAAGATCCTTTTTTCTAAGTTTAAAATCTGTTTAAGGCATGCATTTCCTTCTCTAAAGAAAACTACTTTAGTCACCACTTGATTAAACTATTTAAAAAAATGATTTTTGAAACTTAGGAAATACCTACTTTCCAGAGATGGTATAAGAATGAGTTCATTTACTTTAGTAAAGTGTGTTAAAAATGAGATATGAAACAAATGCTAAGAACTATTTCTATCAATTTTAGGCTGAAGAACAAAACTGGAAAGAAACTATGTTCTCCTACATACTTCCCTAGCCAATCCAAATATTTTTCCTATTTCCATGGTAACAATTATAAGGATCAAGTGGAATCAAATAATCAAAATGTGATAACATCACTGGACTAACAATATGTTGAAAAACACTTTTGTTCCCTATAACAACAAATGATTTTATTGCTCATTAGCTACAAAAGACTGCATGAGACTGCCTAGAGAACTCTCGGAAAGAACTTTAAAGTAAATTCAGAAAATCAGACAAAATTAAACAACTTGAAAATGTAATTGGAGTCCTATGAAGAAGAATTAAACATAGTAACAGCAGATACATTCTTTTGTTGTTGCTCTGCAGATTAGCATCTGGAGAACATTTTTCTTTCTCCCCATATGTTGGCCACAACTTTTCTTGAACAAGTTGACCTAGGAAAATATTTTCAACAATAATTAAAGTTTGTAAAAGTTTAAATGGAAAGATATTCTTAAAGTTAGCAATACTTCATTCTCATAGCCATAGTACTAATTTGGTCTCACTTTCCCTCACCTGGATTATATTAAAATTCTACTTCCAACTCCAGTTTTTCTTTCTTTCTCTGTTTACACCACATGCAGATTAATATGTTTGGAGTTGTAACTCTGCTCACTATTTGCTGCTTTTAAAAAAGGCTAATTACTAAGTGTTCTATAATCTGACGGCATTTTATTCTTTACTTCAATTGGTTTCAATTCAGTTCAGTCAAATTTATTAAATCATTGTCGCAACTATGTATTTTTCTGGACAATGTGTTAGATCTTGATCTCAGCGAACTCTCCAATAAAAGTTGTATATGTTTAAATAAGAATTACAAAACACGATGAACATATACATGTAACTAATTATATCAGAAGATGGAGATGGAATACTTATTTTTTTCTAGAGACAGGTAAGAAGTTAGATAGAAGACCACTTATCAGTTGTATGTTGAAAGATTAAAAGATTTTTACCAAGCAAATGAGAAAGGAAGTACGGACTGAGAATGGCCTTTCAGCTAAGGATGTCAGGGGGTGGGGGACACACTGTGGTAGTGGGTTGAACAGAAAAGAATTGTGTTGCAGCATTAGTTAACTACTGTGTTTAATCAGTTTGAGTTGCTATAACAAAGTATCACAGTTTATAAATAACAGAAATTTATTTCTCACTGCTCTTGAGGCTGGAAGTCCCAGATCACGGTGCCAGCATGGTCAGGTTCTGGTGTGGGCCCTTTTCCAGCTTAAAGACTGCTAACTTCTCCTTGTTAACTTTACACAGTGGAAGAGAGCAAGAGATCTCTCTGGGGTCCTTTTTATAAGCGCACCAATTCCATTCATGAGGGCTCCACTCACGTGACCTAATTATTTCCCAAAGGCCTTATCCTAATACCACTACACTGGGGGTTAGGATTTCAACATATGAATTTCGAAGGACATGAATGCTCAGTCCATGATGTTTGCAATAGATAAATCCCATCGTAAGGATTTACAAAGTTGAGGAAGAAACAACATAAGATGTCAGAAAAGTAGGCAGCCTCCATGGTGATGACAGGTTTTTCTCTTAAGATACACTTTTCAACAATGCTCAGACCATGCCCAAACTTGACTGCTTCTAAATATTCAAGTATAGGAGGGTGTGTGTGAGTGAGTGTGTGTGTATTACTGTGCAAGTGTTATTTGTAGGAGTCAAGTGCTGAGCTGTGTTTAGGATGTGTTAAATTTGAGAAGTGCTGGTGTGGATTTATCTAAAGAAAGTTGCATTCGGTCTCTGAGAGTCCAACTTAAACTATCTAATGCAAGCTCCAATTCACTATTGGACAAGGATGATGCATTTTCAAGATGTGATCCTTGCCTCATTTTTCTGAGTACAATAGGCTGCAAGATATTTAGAGGGCAGGGATAATGTTAGGTTCATCTGGGGTCTAGCATAATAACTGACACACAGTAGACTGCTAATTAGTGCTTTCAAAGGAAAGATTGGGCAAAAAGTAAAGCACATATAAGTGGAAATTTTTATTTTTGTACTGACATTTGTTGTGTGTCATTTCTGGCATCTTTATTCCACCTTCAGTTGTCAGCACCCCACATTTGTTCTGGGAGAGAGATCTTTCCCTTACTGGATAAAATCTGTTGTTACTGTCAGTCAGGGTGCTCTACTCATAGCAAAAATAATGTCCCTTCCCTAAAGATGTCCCTGTCCACAACCCCAAAACCTGTAAATATGTCACCTTGTATGGCAAATACACTTTGAAGATATGATTAAGTTAAGGATCTGGTGATGAGAAAATCATTTTATATTATCTGAGTGGACCAATGTAATCGCACTTGACCTTATAAGAAAGAGTTAGGAGAGTCAGAATCAGGAAAGGAGATATGACGATGGAAGCAGAGTTTGAAGAGATGTGCTTTGAACATGGAGGTACGGTCCACCAGCCAAGGGATGCGGGTGGCCTGCAGAAGTTAGAAAAGGCAAGAAAACAAATCCCCTGGAGTCCACAGAAGGAATGCAACCCTGCTGACAACTTGATTTTAATCCTTTTGACTCCTTTTGGACTTCTGACCTCCCGAACTATAAGATAACACATTTGTCTTGTTTTAAGCCACTAAGTTTATGCTAATTTGTTACAGTAGCAATAGAAAACCAATACAGCCCACTGCTACTCAATCAGTAGACACATGACCCAAGCTAAAAGGAAAAGGACACTTACCCCTTTGACAATTGAGATGGTGGCTCAAGACTGACAATAACTAAATCTGTGATAATACTCCATAGAAAGCATGCTACTTCTATAGAAATTACCAGTACTTTCCTAGTTCCTGTTATCTTAATTTGGGTTTCTCTAAAAGCAGAGCTTAAAACAAGAATTTGAAAGCACGTAGCAGGGATGAAAAAGCAGGGAGCTTAATCTAGATCTCTGAATTAGGCATAGGAGTGTGTGCTGGAGGAGCATGTAGAATGCCTTAGACACGGTGTTTCTGAAGGCTGGGACATTTATCCACTGCAATTACTGCCTATTGGTTGAGGGTTGCCCTGGGGGCCATTAACTTCCCTGCACACTCAGGCTACACCTGCAGGCGGAACAGGCTCCCAAGGCTTCAGAGAAAGCCCTGAGGCACAGAAGTGAAGAAGCTTGTGGAGTATTAGCTTGAGGCAGGACACTGTCAGCATGCACAGCTATGACAGAAATCATAGATTAGCCCAGGGGATGTAATGAGGGCACCAAATCATCTGGGCTCCTGTCCTTTATAAGCCTGGTTCTTGAGCTCTGTGTCCTTTCTGTGAACTGCCCCAAATTCTCTTTTTCTTAGGCAAGTCTCTGTCAGTCTTTTGGAGCTTGTAAACAAGAACCCTAGTCACTATACATTTCCTAAGCGATTCTTCTGTGGTTCAATCCATTCTTTTTCTAAAATATTTTAGTCTGAATCATGTTAGGGATCATTCAGCTAAATGTGACCTTTGTTTCTTAGAATATTTATCAAGAAGTCTCGAAGTATTCCTCTCCATTTTTTTTGAATCACTTATATATAAGCCTTACATACCCTGAAGATGTCAAAAACAATTTAAAATTTGTTTAAAATACAAAATTATAGATAGGTATGACATTTCCTTGTAAAATGTCTGCCATGTATCATAACCATGTTAAAAAAATCACACTGTATTTTCAATGACAGTTTGTAGTAATATATAAAATTTGAAGATAAATGAAAGAATACTCAGTTTTAGAGTAATTTTAGTCACACTGATTCTTTTAATTTTGTTCCATTTTAAAGTTTATTGACACTGATGAAAGAGAACATTAAGCTTTCAACTATATGAACAACTTCATGAAGTTACGAAAATCTGGTTTGTGGAAATCCTGCACAGTGGAGTCTCCATGGCCTCCCTCTCGGTAGCCTTGCCCGGTGTCACTCTGCCACACCCCAGCATAAACAGTGGCAATTAAGCTGTCCTGGGCTAGCTGTGCAGTGTGATGCCACGTGTGGGAAGCTGTCAAATTGAATGATCCTTTCCTACGTTGTCCCTGTCCTGGGCATCACACCCATGCTGTGCACAACTTTTCTTCTGCTTCTCACCGCTCACAGTTCAGATAATTCCACCCCAGAAAATCCTTTATCATAAGTACTGCATACTAATGGGCCCTCCTCTCTGTCACTTTCAAGTCTTGCTTAAATCCCTGTGGAAAACAGCTCTTCTGATTTGTTCATACTGTCCTGGGTTTCCACGTCTACCTCTGCGACATCTCCTTCTCTCTCTTCTTCCTCCTCCTCTTCCTTCCTAGCTTGTTTACTTCCCTCTTTCCTTTGATTATCTTTTCTTTTATCAACATTTTTCTCTTTCTCCATTCTTCCATCTTTTCCCTTCTGCTTTCTCTCTTTATTAATTTTCTAGCTGAATAATTATCTCCACTAAACTCTTAATCATCAGAGAAACACACTAGTGATAAATTTCTTCAAGAAAAACCAAGTCATAAATATGGAAATTATTTAATAAACCACTATGTTCATAAAGCCCTAAAGCTTTTAAAGGGTCCAGCTCTTACCTTCCCCTTACCAAACCCACTCTCCAAATAAAAACAATTTTGAGTTTGCTCCTCAATAGCTTGGA
The DNA here is from genome assembly GCF_021613505.1 of Equus quagga. Lineage (NCBI taxonomy): Eukaryota > Metazoa > Chordata > Mammalia > Perissodactyla > Equidae > Equus > Equus quagga. The sequence goes on from NC_060269.1 coordinate 130,158,116, forward strand.
AAGATTTAGAAATGGCATTCCATCCCTCATTTTCACAAGTAGTAACAATATAATTCAAATTAACTCGAATACCTAATGAATGGAAGTATGTGAAGCCATGAGACTTTTGCTTATATTGTTCCCTTTGTGATATGGATCCCTGTTGTCTGCAGACTTTGGTCACTCTCATTCATTCCTTGAAGATTTTTGCTCGTCCTTCATTGTCCCACTCCCCAATATTACTCCTGTCATTATTCTCGGTGAGCTAATTACCCACATAGATGATTCTTTATTCTTGGCTGTTCACTAACTTAAAGTCTTCTCCTCCTATAATTTCGTCCTCTACTCTACACCAGCCACCAATTTCCACAGTCATATCACAGTCTTTGACATTAATCGTAACTAGAATTTCTTCATAATTTAATATTTGAGCATCAGGATCTTAAGCCAACACCACAAGTATTTCCAGTTTACTATTTCAAGAATCTTAAATCCTACAGTTCTTTTACCTATCAGCACCTACAGTGTATAGATCCTATATCATTTTCTCTCTCTCTCAGCTTCATGATGTCCTCACTTCCTTATTCACCCTGCTTAAGAGATTCCATAGCTTATTACTAAAATCAGTAACTTCTATGTACATTCAAACGTCCTTGTATCTTTCTCTCACCATTTGTTTCACTTGGGAAAAAAATTGCTTTGGTTAAATATAGGTCTTTGCCTACTCTATGCCTATAGAGGAAGAGATGAAGTTGTTGGGAAAAAAATCACAACATGCTAACTAGCTTCACTTGACACTCAACTGAGTTTTAGCACTGCCCAACATGTCTCCAGTACAGCCCTAGTCTGTTTACTCACTCATCCTTCTCAATGAGGACTTCATACATTTTCCTCTCGCTTCAACTCTACAACATAGTCTTAGGTGATGACTTCATGCTCAGTAGTAATACCGTTGTCTATTTTAATGAGAAAAGAGGATCATCAGAAGAAAATTTCCACATGCTCTGATCAATTCCATCTACCAACCTACTTTCGTCTGCATCCATACATTCCCCCCCTCCCACACCATGAAGGAATATATTCCACCTCCTCCAAGCAAGCTCTCCACCTAAGCATCATGTGGCAAAAGTGGTGTGTGTCTGTGATCTCATTGCATGAGAGTAGGATCAAGATCTTCCCACATCAATGAAAACAAAGGCAAAGTGCCCCAAGATTTCCAAGAAGTGCTGACCAGAGCTGGTCCTCAGCTAGCAGAAGTTCTTGTGTGTCCACCCTGTCAGCCCTATTGGTTTCTTTGCCATTCTTCAGACTCATCAAACACCTTCCAAATTCCAGTCATTTGTATCTGCTGTTCCCTCAGGTACACTGTGGTTTCCTCTTTTGTGCATTTAGCATCTTTTTCCACATGTCTCTTTGCAGAGAATCTTGTTCCTGACTACCCATAAAACATTAAGTCAACTACCCTAACTCACCCTTAATTGGTTTTACTTTTCTGTAAACCATATCTATTTTACCTTATAATTTGTTTATTATTTTCCCTCTCACTCCTACTGCCGCTATATGAAACAAACTAGAATGTTCACGGCATGAAGGTTGATGTCTGCCTCACACATTAACTGCCTATCCCCAATGCCTAGAACCAGACTAGAATTTTAATAAGCGTTTGTTCAAGGTCTGAATAAATGAATAGATAAAAGACTTGTCATAAAACCTAAGTGAAGTTCCTCAAAATGTGTTACTAGATTACTTATTTGAAATTACTCAAGCTGCTTAATTTAAATGCATATTTCTGTTCATAATCTTAATTAAATCTTAACCACCAGAATTGAGATTCAATGATCTGGTTTTTTTCTTTTTTCTTTTTTTTTTTTTCAGTCCTAAAAGATTTATAGGCAAATATGTTTGGTTTGGGAAGTCTTAGTCTTCAGGATTAAATCCCAATCTGGTAGTCTAATAAACTGTTCCTCTTGATCTGAGCCTCACTTACTTCTTTGCCATCCAAATCTCCAAAGATTTACCCTTATACACCATGATCTCCAAGCATACTGACCTTCTGGGTTGAGAAGCCAATTGACTTTATTATGTATAATGGCTTTAATCCATCTTTCTTACCTGCAGAAATTCCTAATATGTACTTGATTCTTCCCCAGTGATATGACAGAGAAAAAAGGTAAACGAAGATGATTTTCTGTATCGTGTGTGGTGTCATTTGATAACCAGTATGAAGGGAGCCAGATAGGGACTTTTGGGTTGGATCAAGCACTTGTATAAAGCCCATGTGTGGGATTTATACTACAAGTCAATCCAATTGTGCATCAAGCTGTGAGTATTTTGCGTCAGCATTCACACTGTGATATACATGTATCAGGCAGATTATTACATAGAAGTATTTATCTTTATTCTGATAATTTTAAGGAGTAAAGAATTTTATTGAAAGGATTTGGGGTAGTTCACATCATCAATAGGAGTGATGGAGATTCATGCTTGGGAAATTGGGCAGATGTATAACATGGCTAGGAAGGTAACCCCCCCTGGACAAATCAGCCTGGTAAGAACCACCATTGTCAGTGCTGGATACCATGTATAATAGCTTGCACTGTGGATGCTACCAGTACTCAACAGCACCATTTGCAAGGTACCTTTGGTAACCGAATATTGGTACCACATCCACAGCTACCTCCACAAGGAATTTTCCACCATCCTTATTGTTGTGTCACTCATTATTGCGTATACACACTAAGTGGGTGTGTCTGATTGGCTGAATCAGGTCATGTGCTTGCACCAAACATGAAGATTTGGCTGAAAGAACTACCATCATGAGAGACGACTCCTGTTCCCCCAAAAGACTTATACAGTAAGGAGATTTCCAAATATGAAAAGGTGGCATTCAGATGTTGAGTGACCAATCATATGACAATTGCCCAATACAATTAAGAAAATTAAATTTCCAATTATAGTTAAATTCAAAGGTTCTGATTTTCTTCCAAGGACTGAGGTATAACAGATATGCCAGTATCAGGCTATGAGAACTGTAAGACCTCATGCGCTCCTCTCTGAGCTTTATTAAGAAGGTAGTCTCTAGTTTTGGTGAGCCTCTAACAAACAACATGCAGTTTCTGTAAGGTAGCTAGTTGTTGGCCACTCATGTGCATTTGCCCTTGCTGTCTGCTCTGTGTGCCATTGGACTTGGGATACATCTGGTATTAACATTTCATTCCTCCTTCTAATACCACCTTAAACTTTATCTTCTTTCCAAAGCCACCCCTAATAATTAGAAGCAGACTAGCTACACACTCTGGAGGTGTGTCTTCTAGAGTGTTCACAACTTGAGAACAGTGATGTTCATCTCCTTTTTGTATCCTCAGCCACTCACACTGAGTCTGAACCATAAGGAGGTTACCTATGAACACTTATGGCATAATGAGTAGAATTGGGGAGGGAAACGTAGTCCATTAGTTGTCCTAGGTCTACGTTTGGTATTGACTAAGAAGAAAACATAATTATAAAGAACGAAAGAGGGGAAATTTCCTAAAGGAAATAATTGACGTTAGTATTTTCATTGGAAATAAGTCAAGCATATTCCAAATTCTCCATTGTCTGATTAAATTTTATTGCTCTGTCTCCTCTGTGTGTTTAAACTGAACTAAAATACCAGAGGAAAAAATATAAATGGGAATAATTCAAATATAATTATTTTCCAGTGATTCTTCACTTGGAATTATTTTTCTATTGATCTGTTGTATGTGGTCCTCAGAGGAGAAAGTTTGCCATGAGACAGTACATCATGCTGGTTATTGATCTGCTGTGATATACTGCTTCATTCACTCATAGCGCTCATTTATGAACAGCACATTTCTACCATCAGGGACACTTTTGTACTAAATTCCTAAAGCTTCATGAATCTCCTAAAAATCTCTTCCTTCAATGAACATATATTATGACTACACAGATGTGGCTCTTGATGGAATTTCCAGAAGCTGCACTTCAGAAATACAGCTAGTGCTCAAGCAATAAGCACATAAAGACTTGGGAATAAAGTTAAAGAATAATAAATTTTGCAGGCTATTTATTCTCTCTAATGTACTCAGATCATGCTTGACCATCCCTTTGAAATGAGGACGAATATCTCTTAAAATGAAATTAGTCTACATTTTGACTATAACTCATGTATGTCCAGAGGTTGTGCACAATTCCTCTTACATTTGTACATACATTTTAATTGAATAAAAATAATTTAGTCCCTACATTGTGCCTTACATTAGTGATTATAAATATTATGTTTTTTATGGTTTAAATTAAATATTAATTTAGAAAGCAGGCAGATTTTACAAGATACCTATTTTCCCTTCAGTTCAAAATTAACAATATCAACAAATTTAGAGTAGGGATATTTGAAAGGAACATGTTTTCAGAAAAGCATATACACCAGAAGTTAATATATACTTGCCTTTTATATGTTTTGATATGATATGATATGATGCATACTTTATTAATTAATGGTGGCACCATTTATTTGGTACAAACACTTTCTATCTTTCTATTTTATGTTCTTAGTAATATAAACACATGAACTACCTTAGGACAATGAGAAGTCTGTTATTCTCATGCACATGTTCCTCTATTACCTCTATAAACAAATAACTTTTCAAATAAATTGCTTCTATTTTTGGTCTCAGAATTTTTCCTCCAAAAGAGTATAGAAAATCATACCATCAAGCATCCTCCTGACCGTGGCATTGATGATTGCCATAACTCAACGATCGACAAATTGGCTCTTTCCGTGTGATTTTTTCCTATATACTAAAATAAAATAATGTTTCAGTCAAGAACTCATTATTTTATTATTTTTACAATAATTTGTATAAGCTCTTATTACAAAGAAGATAGAGTTGGCTGTAATTTATTTTTCTCATTTAGGGTTATTTGTTATAGTGTATACAGCTGGGAGGGGGTTGTTCTAGGACATATAAGTCAAGATATTAAACAAGTGACATTATCAACTGAATTTAAACCTAAGTTAACCATCTGAAAGCCAGATATGACACTAAAAATATCGGGTGCCATGTATGCTATAAGACATGGCTAATAAAATACACTGAGGTATTAATGGTAATTGAATCTCTTAACATGGGTCATTTTATGTAAACAGGTATATTTACTTGAACACAGGAAATCTTAATGGCTAATTTATGTCCAGATTGTTTAAATAATAGAAGATTTGACTTTATATTCTAAATTAAATTAGTTTGTGATTCATGGAAAAATTAGAAAAGTAAGATTTTCTAAATATTTTAGAATTCAATGCAAACCTTTTATATCATAAACCAAAATAAGTTGTAAATTTATAAAAATTAAAGTGTAAAGCTGATATCATAAAATAATAATTTAATATCAATCCTGTGAAGACCTTTCTAAACATTTATAAAAAGAATAGATCTTTAAGATTGGATGCATACCTAGTAAACTAATCTATTTTCAAAAGACTGCTCTAAAAATGAAACAAAAATGAGAATTTGGAGGAAAAAATTTTCAGCATAAGTGGCAAATAAGTCAACATAAATTTCTTCCAAAAAAGTAAAATTTAAATACATACACATACACACAAACTAGAATATACAAATCAGGATACTAAATTAACAATGTTATCAGGCAGACTTGAATTTAAATTGCATGCCTGAAAGGCAGTGAGTACCACCAAAATATGGAATAAATTATTTGCTGATATAAATGACTGGCTAATAAAAATCTACTGAGGTAAAAATGATTAACTGACTTGGAATAAATAGGCATATATGTACACACATAAATGCCTATATGTGTACATGCATATATATATATACATATATATATATATATATATATACACACATTGAATCCCTCTATACATGCAGAGATATCCATATGTGCACAATGTTTACATACATTAGAGTTAATTCACGTGTATATACAAATATATAAATATGAAAGTGTGTTGTCTGTGGTGTGTATGTTTAGACTCACACATTAACATTCCCTAAAAAGAAAATAGCTGATAAAAAAGTTTAAAATTAGATCATGGTGATGGTTGCGCAAGTCCATGAATGTGCTAAAAACCATTGATGTGATAAATGAATGAACTATATGGTAGATGAATATCATCTCAGTAAAATTGTTTTAAAACAGGAAGAAATAGGGTCAGCCCTGGTGCCCTAGTGGTTAAGTTTGGCGCACCCCACTTTGGCAGCCTGGGCCCGATTCCTGGGTGCAGACCTACACCGCTCCTCTGTTAGTGGCCATGCTGTGGTGGTGGCTCACATACAAAAAGAGGAAGGCTGGGAGTAGACGTTAGCTCAGAGTGAATCTTCCTCAGCAAGAAAAAAAACGGAAGAAAGAAAGAAAGAAACTTGCAACTCTTGAACCTCCACTTCATAAAATTCTACAAAAAGTGCAGTAAAGCATGATAATATGTTTTTCTATAAACCCTAAAGGCAAAAAATAGTGACAGATTTTACAATAAATTATTGGGATCTGGAAAGCTGGTGGACAATAGCAAATTATTTTGTGGACCAAAGGATGTTGAATCTGAGCTAGCAGTGAAGAAACCCAAAAAGTAAACTGAGTTACCCAGAGAAACTTCAGGAAGTGAAAGAATTGGGATACCCTGAAATGTCAGGAAAGATGGTCTTAAAAGAAATGTTTTAGAGTTGAAGACACAGTGGGATTCCCAGACCTCCTCCCTAATTCAGCACTGCTGGGAAACAGTTTCATCCACATCCCAGGACATAATTGGAAACTAATTCTTTGAATACATCGGAAAAAAAGTTATCTGGATGAGTGGACAAAATATGTAGCTCAGGGGAATGTATTCAGACTTCCAAATAAAGCTTCTTCTCATGCTCAGCTTCCAGAATAGAGATTTCGCAAAAGTTGTCATTAAGCCTCTGAGAAAGATAAATAAATACATTGCATCCAAGAAAGAAGAAAAATATATACATCTTTCAGAGAATAAAAACAGACTTTGTAGAATTTAAATTACAGCACAAGCAAAAAATAATTCAACAGAATAATTAGAAAGTATAATTAAGGGAAAACTAACTGAAAATAGAGTGCAAATTAAAAACGAAGTGCAAAATAAAGAATAAAATATTTTTTAAAAAGTTTAGAGGATTAGTTTTAGAGTTCCAACACCTGAATATTAGGAATACACCCAAATCAAACCATATCATGAAATTTTAGAAGCTTACAGCCTAAAGGCACCTTTTCAAAGCGCCAGAGAAGAATAAAACTAAATGAAGCAAGACAGCAACAAGTCCCAGAATGGCATCTGCATTCTAATGGAATGCAATGGAAATGGGGAAAGACAATGTTTTCATTCTTTAACACTTGCAATCTGTCATCCACATGGCTAGTAAAATCGTGCTGTCCAGAGGATTGGCATCTCCTACATGCTCAGTATCTTTTTCAGGCCTCATCCTTCTAGAGTAGGCAGTGTTGACAATGCTGATCATTTCCTTCTTACAAATCTTCTCTCTTATCTACTTCTTGCCAAACACCTACATTGGCTAGGACAGGCTAAGTTGTGCTGCAGTAGCAACAACTCTAACATCCCACTGCATTACAACACAGGTTTATTTCTTCTCTTGCTACATGTCTATCTGGTTCAGTTTTAGCTCTGTCTGACGTGAACCTCACTCAGGAACCTAGACTGATGGAGCATCCTTTACCCGAAACAAGGAATGTGGAGGAGCATATACTGTTTCTTAAAGCTGCCACCGAAGAATGCTACATGGACTTCTACACAAAATCCATGGCCTAATTGAAGACATGTCTGTGTTCAACAAGGCTGGGATATATAATTCTCTTCTTTGGAGGAGCTCTGAATCTTTACGAACAGTGATAATGTCCACCAGAAGCACGTTTCTACTCCTTGATGAAAAGCTCATTTTCTATACAATTATGTTGTCTCCAACTTAGTATATCAGAAATTTAACTTTTCTAGACCAACCTGGTGGTGTCGTGGTTAATCTCATGTGCTCCACTTTGGCAGCCCAGGGTTCAAAGATGTGAAGCCTGGGTGTGGACATATGTGCCACACATCAAGCCTCATGCCGCACATGTTGTGGCAGAGGCCCACATATAAAATGGAGGAAGAGTGCCACAGATGTTAGCTCAGTGACAATCTTCCTCAAGCAAAAGAGAAGAAGATTGGCAACAGATGTTAACTCAAGGCCAGTGTTCCTCACCAAAAAAAAAAATTAAAAAAATTAAAAATTTAACTTTTCAACTCTATCTTTAAACAAATCCATTTCTATATTCATTATTTGTTAATGACATAGTCTTTCAATCACCCACACAGCCTTGAAAGCATTTTTTTCTCTTTTCCAAATTTTAGACCAATGTATTAGTCCATTTTTATAGTATTAGAATCACCATCTTCTTTATCATTATAACTATCAAAATAACAAGAACAATAAATTTTAAAATAAAGAAAAAATTCATGTTTCATGTTCTATGTGCCAGATTACAATTTTTTAAACATTCTCTAAAGTATGTTATCATCATAAAAGCAAAAGTAGATACTATTATAACCCCCTTGTTACATAGGATGAACTGATTCATTTCTCCCTTTATTTATGGTCCAATGATATTTGGGTCCATCTTGCATGTTTCTCTTCTGGACTCTTGAAAGCTGCCTAACAGCTCTCATACTTTTCAGGCAAATAAATGGATCTTAAAAACCAGTACCATATTAATTCTCCAAAATTATACTTTTTTCCTAATATTATATCCTAATCAAAATCCTTCACTGGATCTCCATCTCCACCTGTATTAGATACAATTTTATCGGTACCACATTTAAGATCCTCCAAAATATGATGCTAACTTCCTTTCCAATCATATTTTACTATACCTCAGTTTGCACAAACTGGCCTTGTTGTTCTTTTCTAAACACATTCCTTGCATCCTGAACATTGCTTAAAATTTTTGCTCACTTAGAACACCTTTTATTCATTTTTTCTAAAATCTCATTCATTATAAACGATCATAATTAAAAGCTATGGTGCACAAAAAGAGAATAAAATAGTATATTCTGTGCCATTCATGATTATTTTTAAAACTTTTTTACATATTTGTGTTATAAACTATTTTGCATTATTTCATTCTCTTTACAGTTTTTTCCCCCAGAATTTTACTACCACTGGCATGTTCCTTATATTTAGAAAAGAAGGAGCACGTGATCACAATGCTATTCATTTTAAACTTCTGTAATAACTGCCTTTCAGACCTCTTGATTCACCATAATAATCTTAGGAAATAGATGATATTTTTCCTTGTTTACTGTTATTCAAATATTTGTCTAATTTCCTATGAAGGATCTCAAGATCCTCAAAAAAGAGGATATTTCTTCTCTCTATGTAAGCCTTCTCTATCTCATAATGTAAGCTCTATGTGAAGAAGTCAGTCGCAAAAAATTTTTGGAATATAACTTTAATGAGTTGGATAAAATATAAGCAATTAATGAGTAGGAGATGGTGAGATGAATAATTCTGTAAAGATAAAACAAAGAAGAATGAATGTTTCTTCTTGAAATGAAATTTTTACTAGAAAGGAGATGAATGAGGCAGTAAAATTAAGAATGGTACAATGTTATAAGTTGAAATATCAAAAGGAGTTAAAAGTGATAATTAGACAAAGTTAAAATTATTTAAATAGAGACGTAGAATTATTCAAATGAAAGCTAGGACATTTTTTAAGACCACTTCAAATAAATGAGATATCCAGCGTGACAGTATTTTTAATGTGAACTTTTCCCTATAATAGAGAAAGATTTGTTCATTTGAAGGAAATAAAAAAGAACAATAAGCAGAGTTGAAAGATTTTATAGAGCATCATGAAATAAATGTCAAAAACAGTGATTCACATACACTCCCCATATGCTAATTTACATATGAGTAGTATGTGTTGCATATATCAAATTTTGTGACATTTATTTCAAAAAGCATTATAAAACTTTCAAGTCTGGTTATAACACTCACTTTGAATTTTATCTCAATGACGGTGTCATTGCCAAATGGAGAAATAGCACAGAAATTGCTGCATATGTTTTCTATTCCTATTTCATTATGATTACATGAAGTTGTGTATTTCTGCATAGTGACATTATCCCTTGTCAGTTGCATATCGAATATGATGACATTGAAACAAATGAAACATAAATATGTGTAATGTTTCTTGCTACTTCATCAAATCTCAAGATACATCTGCAACAAAAAATAGAATTAACATATTGATATGGGAAAAACTTCCCTCTGGACTATAGCTCATTAAGTAGGAGAAAAAACTGCATTCAAGCCATATTCTGAAGAGCTTCTTTCAAAAATATTTAATAATGTAAATATTTTATATATCTCTGTGTGTTAAAATATAAGCAGTTCCTAGTGAACTTTCTAAAAGACAACCATTAAAATTTCATTTTTTCACATTGTTTCATTTAAAAAAATGAATCCATTTGTGGGTTATAGGAAAGGGCAAACAGTGCAAGTTATGAAATCTCTAGTAATTTTTCTTTTTATGATGAGGAACATCAGTGCTGAGCTAACATCTGTGCCAATTTCCTATATTTTGTATGTGGGACACCACCATGGCATGGCTAGTCAAGTGGTGTGTCGGTCTGTGCCCGGGATCCAAACCCGTGAACCCCAGGCTGCTGAAGCAGAGCATGCAAATGTAACCACTATGTCACTGGGTCAGCCTCTTTAGTAATTTATTTGTATTATATGGTCCCAAATTTAGTTTTAGGAATTAGTTCGCTCCCCCCTCAAAAAAAACCAGGGGCAGAAATTAATTATACATTTCTTACGAGTTAAGTTCCTTTATGGTAATTTCAGCTTAGTTGAAAATAAAAGTAGTTCTCAGGTTATATGCCCTAAGAAAATCAGAGTTTATAACAAATATCCTACAGCTGGACTAACTTCTGTTGTGGTGAAATAAGTAGAAATCTATAATTATCCAAATGATTTATATGTATGGCTTCCAAGGTATATGCTCATTTTTGCCTTCTTTGAGCATGATGCAGTATCCTGATTCAAAAGAAAAGATATTTGGTGCTATTCAGGGATTAGTAAAGGTTTAAATGTTAATATTTTGCCAACACTGTTTTTCTGTAGAATTCTCATTTAAATTCATACAGAGGCCCTCAGAGTATATACTGTGCTTAAAAACAGCATTTGTGGAAAAAATACTATCTTGGGAATGCAAAATGCAACACACCACAGTAATCTTTGAACATTACAACACTCTGCCTTTAGTGTTCTGGATACAGCCAACTCAATAAATACACCTTAATGGATAGATTTTACTTAAGCAAATAATTGCCAGAAGGTAAAATATGATTTTATTCCTTCCTTAATTATTTATATGTATAACATAAAATATATTTTTAGTATTGATAAAAGGAGAGATCAACTTTCTTCATGTTAGTATATAGGGTAAGAAATTTTAATTGATTCATTTTAAGAAAATTGAATCTTTCTCTCTCTCCCTCCCTCTCTCCCTCTCTCCTTCCCTCCCCCACTCCTTCTTTTCCCCCCTCCTTTTCTGCCTTCCTTCCTTCTTTTTTCTTCCATTCTGTTTTGCTTTGATGCTTAGTTACAATAAAAAGAGCCAGAGAACCTTAATTCGAGCAGGAACGTTCTCTATAAGAGGAATGTTTATTGTACATCAATTAAAAAAAAGAAAAGAATCATATGACTCCTTAATTTTCACTTAACTCTTGTTTATAGTTCTCTGAAAATCTATTATAATTTTCTGATTTTTTCTGTGTGCGTTAGGAAATGAAAATACATAAAGAAAATGTTTTGGTCTCAGCTCTTCCATAGTTCATTTCAGAATCCACTTTTTGTTCTCCTCTGAGATTAATACATTATCCTAACAGGATTGCAGGCAACAGCTGCTATGGAGGCATTTTCGGGAATCTTGGAATTCCTGGACAAGTTAGACTGGAGTATTAGGACCACTGCCTTTGCCTTCAATAATATGCCAGATAGTGTGCATCAATTCATTTCCAGATCACCCATGGGTCCCAGGAGCTACTGTGTTTCTCTAAACCCCCAACTACATTACATTGGTTAGCCCATCGTTTTCAGGCCAGCCTACTACAGACATGTCACGTAATTTTAGATTTTGAAATTATATATTTTTTTACTGTTTCATTAGTTTATATATAAAAACACTGACATCCCGTGTGGTTGACATACACATCCAAGTTTCACAAAGCCGGTTAATGACAAAGTTTAGGCTAATATAAAATTCCTAACACCTAATCCAGTGAAGTTTCTTGTCTATACTATTAAAGTCTTTTCCAGTACTTACATTAAATATAGAAATGAAGGACGGTCCATGAAAGTCAGTAGCTCTCAACTTTGTACTGAAAACACTCTTTTTCCTGGAAAAGCATAAATTTTAATAACCCAACTGAGAGGGTCTTTGAGTGACTGCTCACCCACCACAGTAAGGCTGAGCAGATCCATAGACTGACAAATAAGTAACCACTACTTTGGCCATCTGACATGGCAGTTATGAGTCATGAAATGATATTTAAGATAAACCAGCATATGCTAATTTATTAATAGAAATTTATGTGTATCCACTACCAATACAAATAATAGCTGTTATTTTCTTCTACTTTTTTTTGTACACACTACTCTCAAAGATAAGCACAGTATTATCTTTTGTTAATATGAAATCTCCTTGTCCTAATGTTGCTGAGGCTCACATTTCCATTGGGTGTAACAAATGTACCTTTCAAATTATCAGGGCACCAAGAGCTATACCCCTTAAGTTATTCTATATATATGTGACCCCTGAGAAAATAATTGAATCAGGTATTCTGAACGATGGTGTGGCTACTGAGCAACATTGGCAGAAACGTGCAACATAGAAATAGTGTTTATCTGCTAATAAATTCAAATTTAAAAAATGAATAATTTGGGTTATCCCTGAATCCTCTTACCCAAAATGGGATAATGACTATGCTAGCAATAGTATCTAAATTACTAGAAAGGGAGAAAAAGAGCAAAGTAAACCAAGGTTAAAATGTGGAAAAACTCTTTGCCCTTTCTCACTGTTTAAGCTTTTGGACACTTTGTGAAAAAATAGTTAACAAATTGAGACACTGGTACCAATCGCAAAAGGTAAGACAATCTCGCTTTCAGAGTAATCCCTGGTGAGCAATGTTCCAAAGGTCAGTGTAACAATGAAATATGACTGTTGTCACCAGAAAGCATGAAGACAACCAAGTTGACATTGATGAAGAGCAAATGTTACATGCCACTGAAACCCTGACCAAAGATTGTCTAAATAATATACGTGACCATCTTAAGCTACTCTTTTATTTTTTCTGTTGTAATGTTTCTCACCCACATTCATAAATCAAACTTAATCAGAACACAAGAGAGTAATGATCTAAAATACAGTAACAATAATGAGTCGGATTGTTTCAAATCAAAGTAAATTTACTGTGAATTGCTGTATGTTTTTAGGGACTATGGAGAAAAAGCGCTTGCATTTCAAACACCTAATGGTTGTTTTGTACAAGTCCCAACATAATGTCTTGTACACAACACGTGCTCAAAACTGTAAATATTTAATTAACAAGTAAATATTGATATTGAATCTGAGCTCTGACCCTACTTATGCCACAAATTTACCTTCAATTCTCTATTAACACTCCACCTGAGGACAAGTGGTCTCCAGATGCTTTCCCAAACTTTTTACTTTTCTCACGTTTATAATTTGGTTCTCTTCAAAGCACCCAATTCTCTTCTATATTCTCTCTATTGAAACTGTACCTTTTTTGATAAAATCCAGCTCATCTAAATTATCCATTAGGCTTTCCCTCTCTCTTCAAAACTGAGATTCCAGAATAGAGCTATCTTCACCAACTTGTCATAGGATAAACTCATCTGATGAAATGCTTGCCCTTTATGTGTGCCACACTGCTTATATTACGTGTCCTTTAACGATTTATTTTTTATCGGTATGACAAGATATATAGTACGCACACAGTGAGCTCTACTAGTAAATGCTATTTGGTCATTGTACACTTCTGCTTTGGAATACTTTGTGCCAGGTGAACATGGAAAGGAAAGACAAGATCATTGTACAGACTGCTTGTGGTGACCAGGTAAGTAGAAGCCATAACTTGTCTGAGATAATGTCCCAGTTGATATTTTGATTATTGGACCTCTATAATAGGTCTGATATAAGAATCTTGATGTCAAGAGTTTTTAATTCAATTTTAAAAAACACACATAATAGAGAGAAAGAGGAAATTAGTTGCAGTCCTGAACATGATAAGCATCTGACACACCTGTTGCAACTTATTTGATATTAGATGACACTCCCTTAGTAGTATCTTCTTTGCTACTTGTCTTGTCATCTCACCGAGTTCTGGAACATAAACTCTGGAAGAAAACTGAGAAGCAATCTTTGTTTCTCCTCTTTCCCAATATTTCCAAATGGGTACAATAGAACGCTTGTGATTCATGATCTAGTAATCCAGAAATACACTGTGTGGCCAATTAGGTTTAAGAAATAGTGCATGCTCCACCCTTCTGTGGGAGGTTCATAACATCTGTCTGGGCGTCAAGGGTTCTGAGATGCATTTTTATTTTACAAAGTTATGTAGAGCCAGGTATATAGACACCATCCCAACTCCTTAGCAATATTAGTCCACTTAAACTTACAACAAACCTGAAAGAGCTACGATTATCCCCTTTGTGTATAAGAGGAAATGAGAGAATAAATAAATATTTCAAGATCACAGGTCTAGGATGAAGTAGAACTGGGATTTGTACATAGGTCCTCTGGCTCCTGAGTCCATTCTCTTACTGTCCAAGTTACTTCTCGTCTAAACCAAACTGCAATTTAACGCTCACTCCTTCCACAGATTTGTAGACTGAATGGTCAGTATCTTTGGTAAATCGGTCTTTTCAACATTGGAAGCCAATTTTTCCTGCAAGATATATTTTTTGTAATGATTATAATAATTAGATTATTTCTTAACTGCAAAATAGAAGAAAAACATAAAGATGACTAAAATAGTGACATGTGGATGAGAAATGACGTGATTATGGGTGTGTGATTTTAAAAATCAGTGTTTGGTAGCACTGGTCCTACTCAATTACAGGGCAACAATCAGCCAGGGAAGAGGATCCAAGTCTGGATTTTTTTCCATAGTACCTTTACATCTTATAGCGGGTCTGCTGCACCCATTTTTATGCATGTATGTGTGTATATCTATGTATATATGCATATAGTATACAATGTTTTAAAATTTTCAGTGAAAATTCACAAATCAGGAAATATATATATCCCACAATCTTCATGCCAGATTTCATCTGTGAGTCACTGGTGGAATATCTCTGTTTTATCTTCCCTATCCATCACCTATCCTCTCTTTAAAGCCTTCCCTGATTGAGTTAATCAAAATAGAATGAACACTATCAGGTTAACTAAACGTTTCATATTTGTTTTTTGGAAATTTCATACATAGTTTTTTCCTGCATCCAGATTTTATGTTTAAGAAAAGTAGAAAGTATTTACTTACCCTCTTGTTGTCACCCCCTTAGCAGCAAGTGCGATAGTGTGCTCAAGTTAATTAAGTAAATGATTTTATTCCTTTAAAATGCATCTATCATAAACTACTTTGGGAAATGCTTAGCTATATTACAAAAATGTACTCCCTTTTTTCTTTTGGTTAATCAATTTATTCCACTACTTTGAAACACTGAGTAGTTCCTGTAATTGTACAGAAAATGAATCTGTTGTTGTAAGCGATGACACCTCTATTGAGCATGATTTTGTATGCACACCCCAAATAGAAACATTAAAGCATGAGACATTTAGATTGTCAATTTTGATATCATTAATCCTCTATCCAAATTAGCTCGCTTACAATAAATTACTTTAACATTGGTTTTAGTCATGCTCTCTGACTTAACTTTCTTAAAGTATACAGATGTCATAGCTAGATAAAACTTAGACATGAAAGTACCTTTCTTCTGAGCTCAATGATATTTTTTCCCTTGTAAAATAACTTTCAAAAGAGAGAGAGAGAGAGAAATTTGACTTAATCTAGTAAAAACCGACCTACTGCTGCCATGAATGACAGATTCCCGGTGCCATGAGACTCTCTGGGAATTATAGCCATGTCAAGGCACTGGGTCGCAGAACATCAAATACAATGGTGCTTCAAGGTGAATCACTCAGCAAGTCAGTGGGTAAGGTTTGGCATTCCAAGACTTTGCTCAGGAAAACCTACTACCATGTAATTGCCTGCCCCCGTCTGTGACTATTTTGGAGAAATAGAAAACTCTCAAATTTAAGGGGGGCATGTAGAGATAAATAGTACTGTGCTATCCAGAAAAACAGAGACAACACTCGTATCGCTTGTTTGTAATCAGCAAACATCCCCTCATTATCAGGCACTCAATAGGTGTTTGCTATTTTTAAAGTCAAATACAATCAGAGGTAGAAAAAAGGAATTGCTTCTGAAAATGAACACACCAGTCTCCCTCGTTTTTAGATCAATTTATCTCCCAGGATTTTAAGTGTCTGTCTAAAACAACATGGAAAAAATTGACACATTTATGTCATCAGCAGGGCTACACTTACTGACTTATTGATTTATCAAGCATGTGTGTGATGAGGAAGAGCACTCTGGTTTCTCCAGCAGCTCTGGCAAGATAATTCTAAATGAGTTAGACAGCCAACACATTTCTTACCAAGTCAATTAGCATATGATTAATTGAAAAATGGTAGCTAGGGCGAGACTGCTGCCTCTACTTTCAGCTTGGAGGCAGAGGTCTGTTTAGGGAAACACAGTCCATATTGGGTCCTGGTTGCTGCTTGGTGTTACCAGCCACTGAAGTAATTGACCGTTTATTGCATCTGTTCAAAAATTTAGGATACGGGGTGTAATAAAATGAGCATGTGTGTAATTACATTAGCTCTAAGTCTCTGACTTAGAGACAACTGCCATCCGTCACATTGTCCTTTAAATCCTAGTCTTTGTTTTGGTGATGCGGTTTTCCAAAACAAATGTGGGGGTGTTTCTTTTAAAAATTATATCTTGGGGTATTTGAAGTGGAAATGTGATAAAATTGACATTTGTCACATTACAGAAACAATATAAGTAGGGGAGAAAAAAATCACAAAAATATTCTAGCACTAAATGAAATTGACTCTAAAGTGTTACTAGCGGCAAAACAAGAAAATAACATCACTTTTTCCTACAACTCTGCGTAACAGATGAGACCCCCTGTAGTCTGGTGAATGAAAGTCGACATGTAGATGTAATTATACCCTAAACTGCTCTACTGTGGTTAATTCCTAAGTTAAACCATAAAGCATTGAAACGCGCCTTATTAAGAGACTCGCCCTTGAATCTTTGGGATCAGAGAGAAGAAAGAATTCCATTACCACTTGCTGGTTGTGTTACTTTTGGCTTGTTACTTAAAAATTCTCAATTTCGATTTCTTTCGGAATTGTTGTGTGGATTGCATTACATCTCATATTATATGGTGCATATGTATGTATGCTATCAATTGCAAGAGGTATGGCAAAATTATATATTATACATATATATAATTTTCTTTATAATATTTTATGTATGAATTTTTTCCCTACCTCTGTCAAGAGTAGATGGCAGTACATTAGGGATAGGAGCAGAGTATATTTAATTGAGGAAATAATTACTATCCAAGTTTAGCAAGTAAATAAAGTTGATCATTTTACTTCTTCCTTCATTTTTAAAACTTCACTCTTAATGAAATAAGTCAGACAGAGAAAGACAAATACCATATGATCTCACTTATATGTGGAATCTAAAAAAAAGTAAAACCCCCAAAACAACTCATAGATACAGAAAACAGATTGGCGGTTGCCAGAGTTGGGAGTTGGTGGGTGGGAGAAATAGGTGAAGCTGGTCAAAACGTACAAACTTTCAGTTATAAAATAAATAAGTCCTGGGGGTGTAATATACAGCATTGTGACTATAGTTAATGATGTTTATTGTATATTTGGAAGCTGCTAAGAGAGTAGATCTTAAAAATTCTCATCACAAGAAAAAACATTGTAACTCTGAGGTAAGGGACGATAACGAGACTTATTGTGGTGATCATTTCACAAAATATACGTATATCAAAGCATTACGCTGTACACTTGAAACTATTATAATATCATATGTCTCATTGAAAAATTACAAGAAAAAAAAAACTTTACACTTCCCTTTAGCTGTTCACCTGGTCCATCCATCCCTCCATCCATCCCTCCATCCATCCCTCCATCCATCCCTCCATCC